>NC_064629.1:348376554-348676554 GCF_023864275.1 Schistocerca cancellata | reverse complement strand
GTCAGATCAACTCGGACAGTGATGATTGACCACACAGTTATAACTAATGATGTAAGCCGCTACAAAGGGTGGCTGGCACATAAGGAAGAACTGAATCATAATATTATCAACTTCAAAGAAGATAAAAGATATTGAAGATGAGACACCATGGCAGACCATTTTGCTACCATACTGGAAAGGAGAAGATTACTCCCCGCTAAGGCTGTAACCTGAGAAAAAACCGCTTGGCATAACATTATTTACTACCATTTTCTTATTGTATTTTCTTTAGCTATACATGTACCACATATAAATTCAGTCTTCTTATCTTTTCTTTAGCTATATGTATTATGTATGTGTAAAATTTGTAACAGCAATCTAAAGAAATAACTTAAAATGGTAAGACTGAACTAAACAAGTTACCAGCTTTTTGCAAGAAAAGGGATATAAATGCAATGAAAATAAAATTTGTTAAAACCCATGGCTGGAAAGGGTAGTTAGTATTCCCTCAAACAGTTTGATCCTTCCTCCGATGGAGGAGACTGGGAGAAAAAAGGATGATAATGTCCGTACCTTGAATTGGGGGGGGGGGGGGAGGGGGCTTGTACAACAATGGAGCGATTTGTGTCTGCTAATATTATCTGTATTATTTGTTTGTGATAACATGGTTTTTTTTAAAAAAAGAAAAACGGTTAGGAATATCAGTTAATCAATGGAGAACATGTAGCTTGCTGCCTTTCTTATGCCTGAGGCAAATTAAGAAAAATGGGGGCAAATAATTTACAGGCTTTTGAAACTTTAGGAAAATAATCATACTGTATTTAGTAGTGAGAAACAGAAAAGTTGCCTCCCCTAGTGGGTGAGCGTCTGCCTCCCATGCCCCTTAAATTCAATTTTTTTAATTTTATTTTTCTGTTTTTATGAAAAACAGCTCATCTTTCGAAGACATCTATTATCGCACACATACTCTCTCTCTCTCTCTCTCTCTCTCTCTCTCTCTCTCTTTCTCTCTCCCCTCCATGCTCCTACATCCTGCCAGCTAGGTTTGATTTTGTGGCAGGTGGGATGATAGTGGTGGAGTAGTGTCAAGTGGGGTGGGTGGAGAGAGAGGCAGGGGGATGAGCTGGTAATGGGTAGCTAGCAGCTCGGATGGAGATGGTCAGTTTGCTGGCTAGGAATGAGGGAGGGAGGGTTGGCAGGTATATGGGCTGGCGCAATTGTAGTAGCCAGCAGGAAGGGGCACTTGCTCAAGGCAACTTAGCTTGGAGGAGTGATGGGACAAAGGGGACAGAAGTTGTTGGGTTGAGGGTGTGGGGACAGCAGGTTACTGTAAGATGAAGCCGCGATAATTTAAGAAACAGAGAATATGTTGTAAGGATGACTCACGTCTGTGTGGTTCAGAAAATATAGTGGTGGAGGGGAGGATCTATATAACCTGGGTTGTGAACCAGCCATTGAAATCAAGCATTCTATTTTCAGCTGCATGTTGTGCCACAAGTACGGTCTGCTTTGCATTTGGTTACAGTTTGGGGGTGGCCATTCATCCTGGTGGACAGCTGGTTGGTAGTCATACAATACAGAAAGCTGTGCAGTAATTGCACCCAAGCTGGTATATGACATCTGCTTTCACAGGTGGCCCAGCCTCTGATGGGGTAGGATAAGCCAATGACACAACTAGAGTAGTAGGTGCTGGGGGGGGGGGGGGGGGGAGGGGGTGTGTGTGGATTAGACAGATCTTGTACTTTTGTCTACCCCATGTATATGATCTCTGTGACAAGAGGTTGAGAGTGGGAGTGGCTTAGAGATACACTAGGATGATGTGTAGGTTGGGTGGGCAATGAAACACCACTTTAGGAGGGTTGCAAAGGATCTTGGGTAGGATGTCCCTCTTTCAGAGCAGGAAGAGAGGTAAAGCCCTGCTGAACGATATGGTCCACATGTTCCAGTCCAGAGTGATACTAGGTGAAGAGATTTAGCTGATTCTTGGGGATGGTGTGAGGATATGGCATTGGAATGTCGCTGTCAGCGAAGGCCTTTGTGAGCCCTTCAGAATACAGGGCAACGGAATTCTCCTCAGAGCAGATATGTCACCCACAGGTGGCTAAGCTGTATGTGGGGGGATTTTTTTGTGTGGAAGGGATGGCAGCTGTCAAAATGCAGGTACTGTTGGTGGTTAGTGAATTTGATGTTGACTGAGATGTGGATGGGGCCATCAGAGAGGTGGAGGTCAACTTCCAGGAAGATGGCACATAGCGTAGAGGAAGGCCAGGTAAAGGACATAGGAGAAAGGGTGTTGAGGTTCTGAAGGAATGTGGATAGGTTGCCTTGGCCCCGAGTCCAGATCATGAAGATATATCATCAATGAACCTTAACCAGGCTAGGGGTTGGGAGATGGATCATTGAATATTTGTTGAATGACTCCGTAACTGTAACATTCAGACAAGTTATATTCTGAGTGTGTTTGTAGTCATTGTATCTCAGTCTGGCAGTCATTCATTGACTTTCTTCAATAAATCATACAGTGAAAATTGGGATTTCTCTGAAGAATCTAGCAAATTGCCTAGTTCTTGCAAAGCAGCTTGGTACCAAGATAGTGGCCCCTGTTTCAAACAGAGGAAGGGGCTTGACACTAATTTAGCATAGCAATCTTGAGGATAACAGTCTTCTGCAGCTACTGAACACAAAACGTGGTTGATATACTCAGCAACTTTTCTACAAAAATCATAATCACATTTCTCTGCTTTCTCAGGCAGTGTGTGTTTCAGAATTAATTGTATCATTGCCATCAATATCTTACTGAAATTCTTGTGGGTGGGGTTCAGTGATCAGGAAAAGTGCCTAACACCAGCCAGATGCATGTCAAAAGATGTTGCTGAGGTCTCCCGTCACAGCACTCTATAGCAGGAGAGACATCAGGCAGACATTGAAACACTATGGCATCATGTTTACTGCAATAAATAAACTACAGTGATTCTATCTTTTTGTTTGGTCATCAGCCTACTCAGTTATAGATATGAGATGACAGTGTAAACTTTCACACAAGCCCCCCCCCTACCCCCCCCCCCCACCCCCCACAAAAAAAATAATCCCCTCCCAAAAGTAGACATGTCACTCACCAGCCATACACCATAAACTGAACTGTCCATAACCATCTCTCAACTACATCATTTACATCTACAATAGCTATGGTGTAAGTTACACAATCGAGTCAGTGCCCCCAACTAGACATTTCCATTTCAATCACATAAATTTTGTCATTAATATTATCTTGTTAAATAAACAGAAGCAGAGTCTCTATTAAAAAGTTACTTTTCCCAAACATGTTTGCAGAAATAAGTAAATTATTGCCCAGATCCTCCTTAAATGATGGATTCATTAAATCAGAAGACCTTCAATTCTCACAACCTTTGTTCCTGGAGAATAAACTAGGTAAGTAACATAGCTGAATGATTTGTTATATTATTTTAAACTGTATTCATCCAGGACAAAAGAAGTGACTTCATTCTTGTAGGTGTATGTCCAAATCATTTGTGGCCTCTGAGAAGAATTTACATCATCGTACTATGCACCTGATAAACAAACACATTCTCAGTCTTAGCCAAAACCCATTTCATGTTCTGTATTTCTCTCCTTGTAATGTTACTGGAAACTTATTACCTATAGACATGCTATCACTGAAAAAACAAATACAACGTAACTGACTTTGATTTTGCATAAATGCAAAAATGTGCACAGGTACGGGTCATTGTTGTGTGGCGAGCAGTTCTTGTACCAAGATTTTACCTGATGGAAATTAGAATGATCTCTTCAATGACAAACTGTTGCTCACTAGAAAGTGGTGCGTTAACACGGAGATCTGTCTCGACAGTGATTCACAGTGCCAGCTGCTCCACCAATTGATCCTCTTGCAAGCCTTCCTGCACTTTGCTGCAGTCTTCCAGCTTCTTGGCCTCCATACAGACAAATAGCCTCACATAGCTACCACAGTTCCAATTACACAGTATTTCATTCTTTTGCAGTTACATGGAATTTCCATATTTTTTACCTTGTTTGACTTAAGCAGTATTTTTTTCCACCTTCATTTGCATTGTAAGGAAATGAAAATCCATAATTCTTACAGAAACAGCTGTGTCACGCATGTTGGCTGAAGAAAATCAGGAAAGGAAAGCAGATAAATGGAAATAAATAATAGCCATGAAATCAAACTTACTATTCTTCAGTTGCCACTAAAATCATTTTTTACGTGAATTTTAAGTTTGAGAATAATTCTCAAACATACTGATGACCAGAACCTCTCATGAATTTCAATTAAGAAGAAAACTTGTACTGTGAAAACACTTTGTATAGCATAAGCCACCTTTTGGTCAGAGAATCTGTCTATTTAATATTTGTTTCAAGTTTATGCCCCGACCAAATTTCCTCTCTGTTTCTTTTCTTTACTAATCACTCATCTGGTCTGAGGCAACATTCAGTTGGCTGCTACTCAGCCACAGATCTGATGTGAAAAGCCTTGAGCAAGACTGTGTCTATATTGATGGAGACCACATAGTAAGAGATAAGCTGCACTCTTGGCAAGATGTCAATTGCATGTATTGTCTGTTGGTAGAAACCTGATAGTCTGTCCTTACTACTGTGATCAACAGAACATTAAACATTAATCTTCACACAATGGAAAATCCATTATGTAATAATGACAGTATTTTGAACAGGGTAATTGCTACTCACCATATAGCGGAGATGCTGAATGTATGTTGTATAATTGTGATGAAGGCCTGTTTGACTGAAAGCTTTGTTTCACAATCTTTTTGTTGCGCCTAAGTATGAATCAGCATCTCCACTATATGGCGAGTAGCAACTATCCATTTCATAATACTGTCAAACATTAATCTTCCTTTTTTGTTGTTGTGAGATGACAAAGCAATCCAGGTACAGTTGGTAGTGACACTATTTTAAACCAAACAACTGTTTTTGTTGTTATAAGTAGTGCTTGATTTGTGATGGTATACACTACTGATACCTCTGATAAAAAAAAGCCATTACAATAATGTTTTAAGATATTGATTAAAAAAAAAAACACACTCCCTGGTAGGTCACAGTACGGGTACCTCTTCTTTGTTTACAAATCAAGCACTGGTCATAACTGTTGCCACTTCTGCTTGTTTTATTTCTTCAAGATCATGTCATATCCAAAAGGTGAAACCATACTGAACATATCTAGAAGAAACTGTTGTAAATTAGTGTTCATATTCATAGCCCATTATGTATCCTCACAGACTGATCAGTTAGAAGTTACAAGCATCCTCCCCTTCTCCCCCCCCCCCCCCAATCTAGCCCCCTTTTCCCTTGTACCCACAGTCCTGGCAGATCCTCCCAGTTTTTTATTCATCATCAAGTGTGCTGCATCAGTGTTGAGTTTGGTGCTGTTATACAGTGTCATCAAGTGATGTGGTTTTAATCATGTGCTCGACTTGTATACAGTTTTACTGCCTATGATTGTTCCATGCTATGCTCCCCATCACGTCACTGCTTTAATCGTTCTGCGACTTTTTATGCTCTGCCCGTGCTTTGCCTTGTGTCTCTTAATCGTTACAGTGAGTGTTTTTTTGTGTACGGTACTTTTTTAGATTTTAATTGCCATTTTACACTCACCCCTCTTTGTATGCATTCTTCCATTTTGTTCTCCCTTTTTGTATCTCTGTCCCACCATGTTTTCTCCTTTACATTGTTTTAAATGTCCTCCTGTACACTTGTCATGTCTCTCGGTTGAAGAGCAGCACCTATGCTGCTGCCAGCCTCCCCGAAGGGGGAATTGAAAATACAATAAAGGAAAAAAATGGCACAATGAACATTCATAGCTGTGATTTTTCCATCCTTCAGTGGTGGCATCAGTTCCTTCCCATCCTCCAAGATGACATTGTCCCTCTCCTTCAGCATACCCATTCTGAATGTAACACCACCCACAATGTCATCCTTGCTTCACCCTACCTCCTTGGACGTACCACCGCGGACCTCCTAAATCCCATTGGCAGTGACCACCTCCCACTCCCGCTCACCATCTACTTTGCTCCTTGCCATTCATGATTACCGCTGTGCCGACTGGAATATTTACCTGGATCCATCGACACCCAGGTCGTAAGCCACCCCTCCCCTTCTACCATCCTGATGATGTCGCTCACGCCTCATCCTTTCTCCAGAAGACCATCTCTGATGCTGTGGCGGGCGATGTTCGTGCCAAACCTATCCAACCCCATCGTCCTACACTTCCTCCACGGGCCATACTCCATCTCCATAAATCCTACCAGCTCTACCATTCCTTCCTTCGTACTTACGCCTGGGATACCCTCCTCCACCACTTGCAACTGCAAGGACATGTTTGAAACCTTTTGACAGCAAAGAAACGTCGGGACTGGCGCCATACATGCACATGACTCAAAGCCACCCTCCCTATCAACTCCTCCGAGTACTGGTCTGCTTTCCAGTGCCTTACTGGTAGCCATCCAGTCCCACATTACCCACTCCTCAATGACAACCACCCCTTCCCTGTCAACCTCAGAAAAACTAACCATTTTGCTTGCCACCTCTCCAAAGACTTCTCCATCTCCAATGGCCCTCACCTTGATTAATCCCTATTCCATGATGTCCTTGACTGCATCAATACCATTGTCCCGCCACTTGCTCTCAGCTTCTGGCACTTGGACCAATTACCATCCTCAGAATTGAACACTCCTATCACAGCACATGACATCCTCTGCTCCAAACACAACACAGCCCCTGTTCACGATTGCACCACCTACTGCCACCTCAAGGAATGCCCTCTCTCCTTCGTTGCTGCCGTTGTCACCCTGTACAACACTATCCTCTCCACTGGCTTTTACCTCAACCTGTGTAAGACTTCCTGCAGCCTGTTGTTTCTTAAACCCAACAAACTCCACTCCAGCACCTCCTCCTATTGCCCCATATGCCCCACCTCTGTGTTCAGTAAGGTCTTAGAGTTCATCCTCTCCCACCCTATCCATCACCACCTAACACCACTTCTTCCCTCTTACCCAATGTGGTTTCTGGCCTCCCCTTCTCCACCGACAACCAGCTCCTTAACCTTAACCATCTCCTCTCCCTCCAACTTAACTCCCATCACTCTGCTATTTTTGTTTCCCTCAACCTCGAAAACACCTCTTACTGTGTATGGCATTCTGGGCTCCTTTTCAAGCTCCAGACCTACTCCCTTCCTATCAACTTCATCTGTCTCATTGCCTCCTTCCTCCCTCAATGTCCGTCCTATGTTACCATTCATAATACCAATTCCCGTATCTTCTACCCTACCACAGGTGTGCTCCAGGGCTCCATCCTTTCTCCTATCCTATATCTCCGGTACACTATTGCTGTGCCTAAACCACCCCTACCCATCCATCTCTTTCAATATGATGATGACACTACCTTCCTTGACCTCTGTTCTAACCTTCAACAGTCCCAGCACTCTCTCCAATCCCACCTAAACCAATTTACTGCTTGGTGTAACAAGGGGCTCCTTCAAATCAATCATTATAGGATGTACCATCCCCTCCTTCTGGCTCCATGATTTCTATCTCACCATCTATGACTGTCCTATCCAACTTACTCCCACCCTGATATACCTTGGCCTCATCCTTGACTGTCACCTCACCTGGGCTCCCCATCTCCTTACCATCCTACACAAAGCCCACAGTAGACTCCACCTCCTGAAACTCCTGTCTGGCCAGACTGCATCCTTCGACCATCTTCCTACGTACAAATCCTTGGCCTATCCCATCGTTTGTTATACCAGTGTCGCCTGGATCTCTGCCCCTCCTAAATTGTATAAAGCCCTCCAAATCCGTGAATGCCATGTGCTCCACCTCACTTTACGTATCAATCTCCCATGAGGATCTTCCGTGATCTCAACCCTTTCCAACATCTCCTCTGTTTTCTTCAACACATCCATATTCTTGACACCAACCACAACCTTGATCCCCTTCACCCCCTGGTGTCCACTTTCCTCTCCACTTTCTGCCTGCTGCTGCACCTCTACCGATGTGTCCCACCCTCTCTCCATCTCCATGCCCTCCACCTCTCCTAAAGAAACTTCCAGCATCTTCGCATTCTGGATGATGTGCTTCAGCCCAATATTTATCCTTCCTTCCAACTCTGATCCCTCCTCTTCCTATCCAATCTCCCCAGGGCTTCCTCTCCTTCCCCTTCTCCCCTCTGCTATTTCCTCCCTCCTACCCCCTGTGCTTCTCATTTCTCCTTTCCCAGTCCTTGTGCTCCTTCCTGGGCTGCTCTCTGCCCACTGTCCCTGTCTCCTGCCTTTGGTGTGCTACATGCCCCCCCTTCTAACCCTTCCTGTCCCACCTCCTCCACCAACTCCCTTTTCTCTTTCCTCTCCCCCTCCTCTCTGACCCCTCCCTCTTCCCTTGCTTCGCAGGTCCTTCCAATTTTAATCCAGTTACTCTCTGTCATGTATAGGTGGTCACCATGTATGTTCCGTAAGTGCAGTGTGTGTCCAGTGTCATCGTCCCTTGTGGCTCCCATACTGTGAATGCTGTTTTTAAATGTGCTCTTCATGCTGCTAGTGCATGTACTATGTCTCTATCGAGTGCCATTTTAATTACACTACTGCCGGCCGGAGTGGCCAAGCGGTTCTAGGCGCTACAGTCTGGAACCGCGCGACCGCTACAGTCGCAGGTTCGAATCCTGCCTCGGGCATGGATGTGTGTGATGTCCTTAGGTTAGTTAGGTTTAAGTAGTTCTAAGTTATAGGGGGCTGATGACCTTAGAAGTTAATTCCCATAGAGCTCAGAGCCATTTAATTACACTACTGGCCATTAAAATTGCTACACCACGAAGATGACATGCTACAGATGCGAAATTTAACCGACAGGAAGAAGATGCTGTGATACGCAAATGATTAGCTTTTCAGAGCATCCACACAAGGTTGGCCGTGGGGGCGACACCTACAACGTGCTGACATGAGGAAAGTTTCCAACTGATTTCTCATACACAAACAGCAGTTGACGGCATTGCCTGGCGAAACATTGTTGTGATGCCTCGTGTAAGGAGGAGAAATGCGTACCATCACGTTACAACTTTGATAAAGATCGGATTGAAGCCTATCGTGATTGTGATTTATCGTATCACGACATTGCTGCTCGCGTTGGTCGAGATCTAATGACTGTTAGCCGGCTGATCCCTGCGGAGGTTCGAGTCCTTCATTGGACATGGGTGTGTGTGTTTGTCCTTAGGATAATTTAGGTTATGTAGTGTATAAGCTTAGGGACTAATGACCTTAGCAGTCAAGTCCCATAAGATTTCACACACATTTGAACATTTCAACAATGACTGTTAGCAGAATATGGAATCGGTGGGTTCAGGAGGGTAATACAGAACGCTGTGTTGGATCCCAATGGCCTCGTATCACGAGCAGTCGCGATGACAGGCATCTTATCTGCATGGCTGTAACGGATCATGCAGCCACGTCTCGAACCCTGAGTCAACAGATGGGCACGTTTGCAAGACAACAACCATCTGCACGAACAGTTCGACGACGTTTGCAGCAGCATGGACTATCAGCTCAGAGACCATGGCTGTGGATACCCTTGACGCTGCATCACAGATAGGAGCGCCTGCGATGGTGTACTCAATGATGAACCTGGGTGCATGAATGGCAAAACGTCATTTTTTTCAGATGAATCCAGGTTCTGTTTACAGTATCATGATCGTCGCATCGCCAGCCGGAGTGACCGAGCGGTTCTAGGCACTACAGTCTGGAACCGCGCGACCGATACGGTCGCAGGTTCGAATCCTGCCTCGGGCTTGGATGTGTGTGATGTCCTTAGGTTAATTAGGTTTATAGTAGTTCTAAGTTGTAGGGGACTGATAACCACAGCAGTTAAGTCCCATAGTGCTCAGAGCCATTTGAACTATTTTTGATGGTCGCATCCATGATTGGCGACATCGCGGTGAACGCATTTTGGAAGCGTGTATTCATCATCGCCATACTGGTGTATCACTCAGCGTGATGGAATGGGGTGCCATTGGTTACACATCTCGGTCACCTCTTATTCGCATTGACGATACTTTGACAGTGGACGTTAAATTTCAGATGTGTTATGACCTATGGCTCTACTTGTCGTACGAACCCTGTGAAACCCTACATTTCAGCAGGATAATGCACGACCGCATGTTGCTGGTCCTGTACAGGCATTTTTGGATACAGAAAATGTTCGACTGCTGCCCTGGCCAGCACATTCTCCAGATCTCTCACCAATTAAAAACGTCTGGTCAATGGTGGCCGAGCAACTGGCTCATCACAATACCCGAGTCATTACACTTGATGAACTGTGGTATCGTGTTGAAGCTGCATGGGCAGCTGTACCTGTAAATGCCATCCAAGCTGTGTTTGACTCAATGCCCAGGCATATCAAGGCCGTTGTTACAGCCAAAGGTGGTTGTTGTGGGTACTGATTTCTCAGGATTTATGCACCCAAATTGCGTGAAAATGTAATCACATGTCAGTTCTAGTATAATATATTTGTCCAATGAATACTCGTTTATCATCTGCATTTCTTCTTAGCGTAGCAATTTTAATGGCCAGTAGTGTATATGTGGATTTTATGTAAATTTTCCTCATCAAACTGTCCCTTTTTTGTATTTTATAACTCCACTTGTTTCCCCTTCTCATGTGTCAGCTTCATCTTTTATCCCTATATTTTATGTATGTACTGTTCTCCTGAGTTGTTTTGTGTAGTCTCTTGACTGAAGAACTGCCAGCCCTCCCCTACCCATATGGGACGGTATGAAATGAGAATAAAGGGAAAAAAACCAGAGCAGTGAGAGAGTGGGTCACTGTTGTAGTATTATTATTACCTGTCGTTGTTTTCCTCCCAGCAACAACTATTCATTTCTGGATGTGCAGGATCCTTTTCCCGTGTACTCCAACGATAGCTTGCTGTCCTCCTCTTCCTCCTACTATTATTATTATTGTTATTATTATTTTCACACATCATTCCCATATAGGGCTATTGGTTAGACTGGCTGGAGTAACTCTCTAATGCTAGACTACTAGCAAAAACATCCACTCCACATCCAACAATTATTTACAAAACAGGATGGAGCTACTGTCTAGTGTTCAATCAGTGGCAACTCAAATTGATAAGTAAACAATATTGTACACTGTGCACAAAATAAAGACTTATGTCTGTCATATCCAGAAGCCCAGCACAGACTGAGTGCTTTTCCTGCCAATTTCCAGATTGTTGGGGGGGGGGGGAGGGGAGTGGGGGAGAGGGGAGAGAGGAGTAGAGAGTGGCCAACAAAGCCCTCTAATGGGGGTGTTGTGAACCAGGTCAGCTGGTCTCCAAACGTCAAGATAAACACACAAAATATGATATTCCCACTAATAAATTTGAATGTCCCACTGTTTCGAGGGTAGGGGAAGGTTTAGGTGGGGTGGGGGATGTGGAAGGGGAAGACAGCCACATGCCAGCTGGGGAAAACCCATTATGTCATCAGGGGGTGGATGTGTAATTAATCGATCAATTAATTAATTTGCATAATTAATCTGATATCAATTTTATATCAAAAGTAGACTAGAATGAATTTTACCCTACTATTGACATCACAAGACATCAAACATGACGCATGTGTAGTGTTTCATAGCCAAACTACGATCGGGGAGAGATGTCCAGTTGTACAGGAGCTAGGTCTTTGACACTGTGGTTTTGAGAAACATGAAATCAACCATTCGTCATTGTAAGAAGCTTTCTTGATTGTAGGTTTGTAGTCAGTGTGAGGGATTGGTGTTAGATGGAACTCTCTTCCTGTAATGATCCTCGTTGCATAGAGGTTGACTATTTCTTTATGGAAAATTCCATGACGTCCTTTTATCGGTAGTGACTGGACGCCTGTGTCATTTTTCCTTGCTTATGTGATGGTCTCCAATATTTGCCAAATATGTCTTTTAGTTGGATTGTCGAATCGTTGATTTTGTAATTTCTGAAAATTTTTGACAGTTTATGATTAATGAATATGAACTTGAATATCTGTATTCCATAATACGAGGTGTATTCAAGTTCTAAGGCCTCTGATTTTTTTTTCTCCGGACTGGAAAGAGATAGAAACATGCGCATTGTTTTAAAATGAGGCCGCATTCATTGTCAATACGTCCCAGAGATTGCAGCACCGTATGGCAGACGGAATTTTACCGCCAGTGGTGAGAATGAGAACTGTTTTAAATACTTAAAATGGCGACGTTTTCCTTACTTGAACAGTGTGCAATCATTCGTTTTCTGAATTTGCGTGGTGTGAAACCAATTGAAATTCATCGACTGTTGAAGGAGACATATGGTGATGGAGTTATGGATGTGTCGAAAGTGCGTTCGTGGGTGCGACAGTTTAATGAAGGCAGAACATCGTGTGACAACAAACCGAAACAACCTCGGGCTCGCACAAGCCGGTCTGACGACATGATCAAGAAAGTGGAGAGAATTGTTTTGGGGGATCACCGAATGACTCTCGAACAGATCGCCTCCAGAGTTGGCGTTTCTGTGGGTTCTGTGCACACAATCCTGCATGACGACCTGAAAATGTGAAAAGTGTCATCCATGTGGGTGCCACGAATGCTGACAGACGACCACATGGCTGCCCGTGTGGCATGTTGCCAAGCAATGTTGACGCGCAACGACAGCATGAATGGGACTTTCTTTTCGTCGGTTGTGACAATGGATGAGACGTGGATGCCATTTTTCAATCCAGAAACAAAGCGCCAGTCAGCTCAATGGAAGCACACAGATTCACCGCCACCAAAAAAATTTCGGGTAACCACCAGTGCTGAAAAAATGATGGTGTCCATGTTCTGAGACAGCGAGGGCGTAATCCTTACTCATTGCGTTCCAAAGGGCACTACGGTAACAGGTGCATCCTACGAAAATGTTTTGAAGAACAAATTCCTTCCTGCACTGCAACAAAAACGTCCGGGAAGGGCTGCGCGTGTGCTGTTTCACGAAGACAATGCATCCGCACATTGAGCTAACGCTACGCAACAGTTTCTTCGTGATAACAACTATGAAGTGATTCCTCATGCTCCCTACTCACCTGACCTGGCTCCTAGTGACTTTTGGCTTTTTCCAACAATGAAAGACACTCTCCATGGCCGCACATTCACCAGCCGTGCTGCTATTGCCTCAGCGATTTTCCAATGGTCAAAACAGACTCCTAAAGAAGCCTTCGCCGCTGCCGTGGAATCATGGCGTCAGCGTTGTGAAAAAATGTGTACGTCTGCAGGGCGATTACGTCGAGAAGTAACGCCAGTTTCATCGATTTCGGGTGAGTACTTAACTAGAAAAAAAAAAAAATCGGAGGCCTTAGAACTTGAATGCACCTCGTAAATGGCCTCTCTCTGCTCTACGGGTGGTTTCCGGTGGAAGGGCATCCATTGTTTCCCTAGAGGAGCTGAAGTAGTTCTTTCTCTCCCCCTCTTCAGTTTTTGAGCCATCTATATATATAAAAGCGAGTTGTAGCAAATTTTGTTGCAAGTTGGTCAAGATCGTAACTGATATCCTTCCCGTTTCTTAAATCGTGTGACAAGTATGAAACCGGGACTGCATTAACCAAGATGTCATACAGACATCAATAGGCAAGGTAATTTCGTGTCCTATATGATTACTGGTAAGAGATGTTGCCATTTCTCGTAGATTCTTACAAGCAGAGGAGTTCATTTCCTGCTTTTCCTGTCAAATGCTTGTGTTAGACTCCAGAATTTGGACACTTCCTTTATAGTTTTATGGTAAGATACCGATGAACAAGCCAAGGCAAGGTTGAGGGCTAACTTCAGGGTCTTTAAGCGACAGGACCTTCCTGGGGTGATTGCAGCAGTGGCCATGTGGAAGTGGCCAGACAATTTCCGGTTATGAAATCCCTTACATCAGGCCCAGCAGCAAAGTGTATAGCACTGAAGCATCGGAAACGAGGAAATCCTCTCCCCTAATGATTTGCAAAAATGTTCTGAACGTGGCCATCCATCTGAGCAGCCTGTTAGGATTCTCCATCTCGCCAGTCGAGTTATTTGGCAGCAACTTCCATTGTAGCTACATGGCATCCTCTTTTCTCATGTTTAAGGACCTTTTCTCACCAAAAATGTTCCTCTCATAAAGTATCTCTCCTGAATCTTGAGTACTTTTTACTTTTGTAATATCTGCAAATTTTGTATTCCATCAGACTGAAAGTTTGTCAGGTCGCTTCGACGATCGTCTTTATTGTGCAAATATTGTGTTAACCTAGAAACAAAAACAATTGCTGATTCCTACAATATTGCTTGTGGACTCTTCTGGGGCGATGACATCGGCATTTCTGTCTGTGGCTCCATCTGGCCTGAAGTCCGTATAATGAACCTACCTGGTGCCAGGAGATAAAGCAAACAATGTGACATAGTTTGCTGACATTTTATGATTTCTCCCGTATATTTATGTATTTACTTATTTCTTATGGTTCATTATATCGCCACATGGTTGTCGGTCAAGTGCTGGCAAATGCGTTTCTAGTGAGAACCAACAGCACTTTTATTACTTTATATTGGCAGTATCATAACACCACCACGTGTACCTTAGCTAATAAGAAAAGTGCCAACGCTTTGCTTTCTTTTTTTCTGGGTACAACGATTCATTTTTCGTTAGCAGAGAAACGAGTTTCTGTGCTGCCTATTATGTAAGCGATGTCAGATGCCTAACGACCGCCAGGTTGAATTATCACTTCAAGAGTTACCTCAAAGAGAATAACTATGTAATAAGAGATTAATGCACCTATCATACATTATTTTGTTAGGCTATAGCAATCATTGTAATTGACAATGAGAATTATTTTATATGTACAACATAAAGCTTACTTTAAAATCACTTTTCTTCTTCGCCCATGTGCCGATTGTGAAACGGCAATATGAACAGCATATACCCATTTAGTGTAAAATAGGTATGAACAAACTTAGAGATAAAATTATTCAGACTCAAGCACTAATTACCATATCTGTTTTAAATGTAAATGTCTTCCGTGATTTTAATGACTTTAAACGCACAAATGGGATATTTCATTTCTGTGATATAAAGAATTAATAAGTTCTTGGCATCTTAATTACGACTCGAGTGAAAACAATATAATACATACACGTTTGCTTCTTTAGTCCCAAGACTGGCCTCATGCAGCTATCCACACTGCTCTATACTATGCAAATTCCTTCATCTCCAAATAACTACTGCATCATTATCATCATCATCAACAACATCATAATCCACTTGAACCTGCATAATGTATTCATCTCTTGGTCTCCATCTAAAATTTTTCCACCACATGCTTCCTACCATCACCAAATTGAGATGCCTTCATGTCTCAGGATATACCCTACCAACCAGTCCCTTCTTTTAGTCAAGTTGTGCCACAAATTTCTTTTCAGTAGCTTCTCATTAGTTACTCTCTCTGCCCATCCTATATTCAGCATCCTTCTGGAGCACCACATTCCAAAAGTTCAAGTTTCTCTTCCATACAAGGTTGCACTCCAGACAAATATATTTAAAAAAACCCTAACACTCAAATTTGTATTAGACATTAACAAACTATTCTCTTTCACAAATGCTTTTTGCGCTGTAGCCAATAAGCATTTTATATTCTCTCTACATCAGCCATTAGCAGTAATTTTGCTAACTAAATAATAAAATTCATCTGCTACTTTGAGTGCCATTTCTTAATCTACACTGATGTGGACAAATGTTACTTTCACATGACGTGTCACCGCCAAGTAACGTAGCTCCACGAAACTTGGAACATACACACAAAGAACTGCTACAACGTAATAAAGAAGGTAAATGGAAAAAATATGCAATGAGAGAAACAAAAATCACACTTTTATTGAAATAGGATTATGACACATAAGTCACCATGATTTAGGATGGCTCCTGGACGTTACAAAAGGCTAGACTTAGTTCTTAATAAGGTAAATGATCACCATGGGTAGCAATGCATGATCTGCACCATGCTCTCATGTCAGCCACAAGGCTAGTAAGGAGTTCCATTTCTCCACCAGCGTGGTTGGCGCCTACTAGATGGTCGTCGGTGTATGTGGATGTTCGGCAGCAGGACTCTACAATACACCCCACACATGCTGAATGGGTTTTAAGTCAGTGGAATGTGCAGGCCACTCCATTCACTGAATATCCTCTAGTTTGAAGAAATCCCCCATCTCTGTAGTTCAATGCGGTCATGTATTGTCGTCCATATAAATGAAGACACAGCTGTATGCGTTATGTGTGACATAATTGATACACGGAACCTAAAGTGGAAAAGTGTTTATTGACACCATAACGTTAAACGCGCACAGCTCTGAGCCTTAGTTAAACATTGACTACACAAAAATGCTTCTTTAAGTGTCTTCCAAAACTAATCAATTAACACCATAGAAATTAAAAACTTCTTCAGAGAATTTACTATGGCAAGAGGAGCTATTCTTGAATATTGTAGTAAACAACACAGTCTTGCAAAACGTCAACAGTTGGAAACCAAATATTGAAATCACTCGCCGAACGACATATTTAGTGGAATAAACGTTAAAAATTCTGACAGGCCACTATGGAGAATGCTGTCTTTGCCAAGCATGAGTAAGGAAAAAGTTAATGTTCTTACCTACAATCACTGAAACGATGACGAAGTCCAGACGCACTGAGCTGGCAGAGTCCAGTCCCAGGGGGCATGACAACTAGGTTGAAGAGGGGTGGTGGACGACGAACTGAATGGCTACAACAGCATAGGCTCTGGTGGAGTTCCCCACTTCCAGGTTGCGGGTTTTCAAATAACTACGCACCCTCTGACTCACAGTTGCAATATTAAAATTTTGACTGGTTTCGTTGTCTAGGGGCTAGGATACGTAGTTGCCTTATTACAGGCCAAATACTGCTGAGTCTACAGTATATGATAAGAATACACATATGAATCGAATGGTCAAAGGTTTCTATCACTTGGCAATTGTGAATTATAAGAGTAACATATAAATTTATGACTGAAAGATTACAATTAAATAAAATCTGCAGGTACTATCTTAATGACTTTAAATGATGAGTACTATCAAAGGAATAGAACAAAAGGTAGGCCACTAGCCTAATGTCTCTGTACTTTCTAAAACACGTTAAATATTTAACCAATTTCTTCATGAATAGTATATATCGGATATAAACAAAGACATATGGTAGATGAATAAATATATTTATAAGCATGCTGCTACCGTTTTTTCGTGTAACTGTGCAGTACTTATGGCCTGACGCCATCTATAGTAATCAGCCGCTTTGATCTCCAATAACTCGTGTACTATTCAAGTTATATGCCTGTAATTCATACCAATTTAGGTTTACACTAATAGCTTTCTAAAGACATGGCGATCGACAAAGTCGGATGAAACGTTTATATTTTGGAAATTCGTTGCTAAACTTTAAACTAATAAAGATACTGAAACTCTAATTACACCACCAGAATCGTCGTGCAAATAATGGTAATGTACATGTTTCTTTTTGAGGTATCATGATTCATGTGGCTACTATTAATTTCTATACGAACTGCGAAATGTCTGCCATTAAGGTTTCCCAAAGTCCGCCATCTTTGGCACTCCTGGGTCTCCTTCATCAACACAGCGTCACAGTGGAATTCCCAGCCACACAGCTGGACCATGTGCTGGGGCTATCCCTCTTGTCCAGCTAATGTTCGCCACCACATGTTTGCTGCCAGACCCCAGCTGGCCAAGTGGCCCGTGCGGTCATGCCAACTTAGAATATTTTCAGGGCGCCACAATTCACCTGTTATCTCACACACTTCCATTTATTAACATTCTGGCTTGCCAGAAGTAGCACCCTTCAGTTCATACTAGTACATATAAACAAATTTCAAAGAAAAGAACTTTTTGATTAAACGCCAGGCCAGTAGTGTTTACCCAATTTTTGTAGTGACGTGGGAGCAGTATGAATTTCGAAACAACTTTAACACAAATTATGAACGTACGGTGAATTAAATAAATGCCTGCATTATAATTAGGCATAAATAATTTTTTTGCACAAGAAATAAAATTTTTAAATGCGCTTCTACGTATGTGCGATTTTGTAAGCACTTCTTGTGCCACTCACTCAGCGCTAGGGCGCCTTCTTGCACTAATATTTTCCGTCGCACTACACACACTCACAAGAATTTTAGCACGAACTATATATAATTCATCTCACATGAGTCTTTTGACCAAGTGCCTTGCAGAAATGGTGTCTGCCTCTGAATTTCGAGTTCCACCGTTAATCGTGACAAATCTGTCTGCAACGAAAACCAAAAGTAGGAACCCCTCAACAAACCATTTTCCAAAACCAACCAAGATCCTCGCTAAAGATTCCCTCCAGCGGTAAACGATGCTCAAATTCCCATAAGTTCTATTTAAGTGACTTTAACAAATACTTCCTACCTCTAAGCACCAAAAAATGTGTGCACATACAATTACAATTTTGATGCCCTTCAAATTGACCACTAAATTCCTGGCCACACTCTTATACAGAGCATAAACCAATACATATTTTACTTAAATCCACGAGGTCACTGACTTCCACACACCCTCAGTGCCTAAACTTCGCCCTTCTGCACATGTACAGTGCCACAATAAACTAACAAATTACTAATGAACCCCCAAGTAAATATACAAATTATCCCTCCAAAATTACTACTACTAATTACAGCTTAGAACAGCTTGTCACTTCTGCTTTTCACTATATACCCTTAGCAATTTTAAACTTCTCTCGTTTCCACATATGCGTCAGCAACGAATGTAACGTTCTACTGTACCAACGCCAATCAGTCTTACTAGAATCACACTCGTCCTTCATATACCAATTTGTACGAACTTCATTACACAAACTGTCACCATCCATACTATTTACTTCAGCCCTCTCTAAATTTTCTGTTAGTTCTTTCACATATTTCGCAGAGTCATTACCCACAGCATGCACAAATTTGCTGTTTTTCCCCTCCAAAATATCAACACTTGCAGCTTCAACAAAATTACACATCAATTCACTGTTAAACACTTTATCTTCCTGAAATAATACATTGATGCCTAAGCCATCATCACCATAAATATTCGTCTCAGCAACCTTAACTACTGATACACCATTTAAATCACTACAAAAATTCACATCAGAAACCTTACTTTCCTCCATTGATAAATTAACTTTACGTGAATCGCATACAACTTTATCCTCCGCCGCTACATGACACAAATTGCTGCTACCTTGTCGTACAATTTTGGGACTTCCAGCCTTGCTACATTGTGCTGTGATCGGGCAAAAATCAGCACACACTGCCATTTCTACACACCTTTCAGCCAAATTAACCCCCGATCCTATTTTACATACATTTTCACTTTCACACTCTGACAAACGTTTTAGTTTCACACATTCATCAATAAGTTTCGTTTCGCCTCCATTCGTGACTAGAAACGTGTAAATTCTTCCTTCGAAGTATCAACACCAGTGTTCTCTACATCATTACATACATCACCATAACTCTGTTCCTTTAAACAGAAATCATCTACCTCCGCCGATACGTTTATAGCTTCAACTGCTGGCGAGACCAATGCTTAGCCTCCCTTAGTAACTTTGACTCTTTCCACCGAAACACAATCACCCTCACTTGCAGCTGGCGAGGCCAAAGCTACCCCGCCTACACTAACTTCGCCCACTCACAAACACTTGCTACTACAACACCTTCCTTACTGCTGTTGCTACTGTTTGCTAATACCTCTTCAGAACTCTCCACACAATTTGCTTACACACAGTTCATCTCCTCTTTAACTTCTTTTTGAAGCACTGAATCTTTCCATTCATCACCATTCACACACTCACTTATTACACATTCATAACTTACATCATTCCCGCAAATTTATTCCCATTACTTTTACTTAAATCTCTCACAAGACTAAGTTTCTGCTGTTCGCGCCTGCTTCTATTCAAAGAGACTTCCTCTTTAACATACTCCATATTACATATTTGTTGCCCTTCTCCAAACCTATCAACATTTCTACCATTACTATTATCTCCAGTCCTTTTCATTGCCTGTTCAGATCGCCATCCCCTGACCTGAGGTGTGGCGAACATCAGTTTTCCGACCGGTTATTACGCGATTGCACTTCGCGGGAATTTCCCCTGTCAAATCTACATTCTTTACTTGGGTCCCATTCATGGGAGCTATCACCCCAGTTCGTTCCTCGACCATCCTACTCATTCCAGCAACTATCTCCCCGAGAATTCCTTTGATTTCTCTCACGATTATTATTTTGGGTGGTGATTATTTGGATTCCCATTTTGATAACTACCGCCCGGTTTGCTCTGAGGTTTGAACTTCAAAGCCCTCTCTTAATTTTTCTACAAATTCTAGGAATTCGTCAATGGAATCACATGGACAATGGACAAGATCCCACTGCAAATCTTTGAGTAATCGCCTTTTTAACGTGGTGATTTCCTTTAAAACCCCCAACGGATTTTTCACATGCATAAGCTTGCCAAGTTCGCGCTTGCAAAAATCTCTCATCGGCCCATTGCCATACCTGTAACTCGGCCCATTTAAGAATTCATTTTGGATCAGTGTCTGTTTTACCTTGCTACAAAATTTATTCAAAAAACATTTTTCAGACTCTTCGTACGATTTGCATGAACTACATTTAACATTTGCCCAAGACTGTGGGTCACCCTCCAAATGCCGTTCAACGTATTTAATTTTCACTTCGTCCGACATGCCGTGAACAAAGGCATCCCTACACGCAGCCAAGAAATTTACTGGGTGATGTCTTCCGTCTTCTGTGTAACATTTCACAGATCTGGTACTTGCCCAAGGGATATTTATAACCGCCGTGGCTTGTTGGGAGGCTAACGAATTTAAATCACTTTTTATCTGTTGCATTTATTTTTTAAATTCATTTTCACTAGTGATACTGGACTCTATTTTATCTTTAATTTTGTCCACTTATTTCTCCACCTCACCTACACAATTGACTATGTCACTAATTGCTAAATTTACATCACTTTTATGAGCATCTTGCGCTTTTATACAGTCGCATACCTTCTCCCGAAGTTCCGTCTGTATCTTATCCATTTTTTCCCCA
This sequence comes from Schistocerca cancellata, assembly GCF_023864275.1. NCBI lineage: Eukaryota > Metazoa > Arthropoda > Insecta > Orthoptera > Acrididae > Schistocerca > Schistocerca cancellata. The sequence continues at coordinate 348,655,406 of NC_064629.1, read as the reverse complement.
AGATCTTTTTCCACTGATTCGATTTTAGATTTTACTATTACAACTTCTTCTGTAATTTTCCCCATATCCACTCGAACACATTTTAATTTATCATCAATTGCTTTTTCAAGGTTACTCATAATTTTTTCAACTTCCTGTTTCACAGCGGAAACTATTTCAGTTCGCATTGTACCCATATCAGTCCGAATTGTATCTGTAACTGTTTGCAATGTGCCCATATCTGTTCGAACTGCACTGATATTATTTGCCATGCCCTGGATCATTTGCATTAGCTGAGACATCATATCTCACCCACATTCGTTCCCCTTGCTTGAATTCCTACTAGTTACACTTTCGCGCTTTAATTTCGGACTATCTGGCTCACTTCCATTTTCATAATTACACATACTAGGTGACTGTTTTGTATTCCTGAGATCTATAAGTGGAGCTTGAATTTCAGATTCAAACTCTCTGTCAATATTTGCGCAGGCACTTATCTGATCTGAGATGGTTCCCTCTGCCATGGTGATGCCATTGTTTGTAGTGGAAGTCGACATTGAAGACTACCCTGGAGTACTCGGAGACACTGCCGTCGTACTGCTGCTGAACTGCACCCGCCATTGGAGAAGTCTTCTGACATAATTCTACCTGCTGCCAGTTACCGCTTGTTCTAACCGTCTCCGATACCGCTATCCATTAAACGCGCTAACCGCTACTGTTCTCTGCACTCGACTTATTTAGACTTCGATCCCCTGTGCAAATTGCCTTTAAAGTGACAGATTAGGACCTCTATCGATAGCATATGTTGGTTGTGAAAATTACTGCATAATTTCACTATTTCCAAAAACTTACTTGAAAAAAAAAACCTGATCTCACACTGTGTTTTGTGAGAGGTTCACTCTACAGAAATATCTACTGGTTTTGCAACGGTTTTTAAACATCGCATTGTACACTGAATAACAGAGAGAAAAGGAATTACCACTTTGCAGGGCACAAATCCTGGATGAGCCCCCAATTGCGGGCTTTCAAATAACTATGCATCCTCTAACTCAGAGTTGTAATATTAAAATTTTGGGTGGTTTCATTGTCTAGGGGCTGGGATACGTAGTTGCCATATTACAGGCCAAGCACTGTTGAGTCTACAGTATACGATAAGAATACACATATGAATTGAATGGTTGAAGGTTTCTAACACTCAGCAACTGCAAATTATGAGAGTAACATATATATATTTATAAATGAAAGATTGCAATTAAATAAAATCTGCAGGTACTATCTTAACGACTTTAAATGATGAGTACGATAGTAGAAGTACTTTTGAGAATGCGATATATTTCTGCAAAACACATATTGGTGTCGACGGTCCAGCAATTAAATAAAATACAAGTTGAATAAAAGGGAAAAAATAGATTCCTACCACTCGTAATGAGTTATGAACAACAACAAAGCTCGCGAGATATTCACTTCTAAGTGCACACTATGTCTTCACTGTAGAGGCCACGGAAATCTCACAAGTGCACAAGTCAGCACTACGAAATACTTCTATCTGCTGCGACCCCGCGTAAACTGCTCCACACTCTCCAAGTCCCTCTCACAACTGTGCGTCCTTTGCGGCGTCGCGTCAAACACTTCCCGTGTCCAGTGCCATACTTCCCAGAACTGCCCACCGCTCAGGATTCACCAAGTCTCTGACACGACTGTCCAGAACTCTCCGTGTCCTGTGCGACTGTCCCTCACGCCGTACCGGTCCGAACTTGCTTCCATCCGGTCTCCCCATGCACGAGCACTGTGATTGGCTAGAGCGCTCGTGCCATATCTTCAATGCATTGTACACTCACAAACATATTTAAACACATACGAAATACTGGAGTTACATTTAAATAACTTGAAATTAAATAAATATTCGTATGGCTGGATCATAAACATGCTCTAAGACACATTATTAGATACATAAACAAACTAAATAAACATATATCAAAGGAATAGAACAAAAGGTAGGCCACTAGCCTAATGTCTATGTACTTTCTAAAACACGTTAAATATTTAACCAATTTCTTCATGAATAGTATATATAGGATATAAACAAAGACATATGGTAGATGAATAAATATATTTATAAGCATGCTGCTACCATTTTTTCGTGTAACTGTGGAGTACTTATGGCCTGACGCCATCTATAGTAATCAGCCACTTTGATCTCCAATAACTCATGCACTATTCAAGTTATATGCTTGTAATTCATACCAATTTAGGTTTACACTAATAGCTTTCTAAAGACATGGCGATCGACAAAGTCGAATGAAGCGTTTATATTTTGGAAATTCGTTGCTAAACTTTAAACTAATAAAGATATTGAAAATCTAATTACACCACCAGAATCGTTGTGAAAATAATGCTAATGTACATGTTTCTTTTTGAGGTATCATGATTCATGTGGCTACTATTAATTTCTATACGAACTGCCATTAAGGTTTCCCAACGTCCACCATCTTTGGCACTCCCAGCGTGTCTCCTTCATCAGCACAGCATCACAATGGAATTGCCAGCCACGCGGCTGGACCATGCTCCGGGGTTACACCTCTTGTCCAGCTAACGTTCACCACAACATGTTTATTGCCGGGCCCCGGCTGGCCGAGCAGCCCGTGCGTCCACGCCAACTTAGAATATTTTCAGGGCGACACAATTCGCCCGTTACCTCACAGGCTTGGCAATGTAATTCCTTCTACTGCCCCAGCATGAGCTTAAATCCATGAAGTATCATTCTGATTGGCTGCTTGCTGGACTGCAGAAGTAGAACATAGTCTTGATCAGCACAAGCTGATGCTAACTGCGCATGATGATTGAGATTTTGGTGCAGCCACCAATGTCGCCCTCTGATGGTTTGCTTGCTGACTTCTTGGCGTCAATACAACCCGAGCAGAGCTAAAGGCGTTTGAATTGTGCATCCCGCAGGCATCTGGCTACTGGCACTCTGCAGTAGATGCACCACAGCACAATGCACCCTTGAAAACATGCATATGTGGAAGGAATATAATGGCATGATTATCATGCCAGTGGATGCACTGTGTTAAAATATTATGAGGTCAGTAGGCCCATGTGACATTATGCCTCCCACATCATAACAGTTGAACCACCAGAATGATTCTGTTCAACAATGCTGGATGTACTCCTATGATGAGAGGTGGGAACGTGTAATGCACCCAAGAACATTGTCGAACATGTAATATAGTGTAGCAGTTCTTTTTATTTATGATCCAAGTTCAATCGAACTATGTTACTTGACAGTGACACATAATGCAGTTTTTAAGTTTTGCACGCATCAACAAAGCCGGCCGGGGTGGCTGAGCGGTTCTAGGTGCTACAGTCTGGAACCGCGTGACCGCTACAATCGCAGGTTCGAATCCTGCCTCGGGCATGGATGTGTGTGATGTCCTTAGGTTAGTTAGGTTTAAGCAGTTCTAAGTTCTAAGGGACCAATGACCTCAGATGTTAAGTCCCATAGTGTTCAGAGCCATTTGAACCACATCAGCAGTACCTGACTTAATTCAAATACATTCCATAACCCTTCTCTTGATAACATTCCACATCAGCAATACCTGACAACTCAAATACATTCCATAACCCTTCTCTTGATGCTCACCTAACAACCCCTTCCAAGACACTATTGATCCCATTCAATTGCTCTTCCATGTCCTTTGCCATCCGTGTCAAAAGAACAGTGTCATTGGCAAACCTCAAAGTTTTCATTTCTTCCCTTTGGACCGAGCGAAGTGGAGCAGTGGTTAGCACACTTGACTCTCACTCGGGAGGTAGACGGTTCAAACCCACGTCCAGCTGTCATGATTTAGATTTTCCGTGATTTCCCTAAATGGCTTCAGGCAAATGCCAGAATGATTCCTTTGAAAGGGCACAGCCAACTTCCTTCCAAATGCTTCCCTAATCCAATAAGACTGATGACCCTGCTATATGGTCCCCCCTCCCTCAAATCAACCAACCAACCAACCAACCTTCCCCTTGAGCTTGAATCTTTTCCCAAATTTCTCCTTGTTTTCCTTTATTGCTTGCTCAATATACAGAATAAATAACACAAGCAACACAAGCAACCCAGTCTCGGTCCCTTCTCAACCACTACTTCCCTTTCATATCTTTCAACCACAGCAGTCCGCAATCTGACTTCTGTAGAAATTGTAAATAAGGCTGTCATTCGCTATATGTTATCCCTATCACCTTCAGAATTGCAGCGTCCAAAATGGCCGCCGACTCAGATACACAGATATATTTCCTCTACAAAATGAACTTATTTAAGAGTAAATAGTGTTGAAATGAAATTTATATACACTGAAGAGCCAAAGTAACTGGTACATCTGACTAATATTGTGTAGGGCCCCAGTGAGCATGCAGAAGGGCCACAACATGAAGTGGCATAGACTTGACTAATGTCTGAAGTAGTACTGGAGAGAACTGACTCCACAAATCCTGCAAGCTCTCCATAAATCCGTAAGAGCACGAGGGGGTGGAGATCTCTTCTGAACAGCACCTGCAAAGGATCCCAGATATGCTCAATAATGTTCATGTCTGTTTGGTGGCCAGCAGAAGTGTTTAAACTCAGAAGAGGATTCCTGGAGCCACTCTGTAGCAATTCTGGACGTGTGTGGTGTCGCATTGTCCTGCCGGAATTTCCCAAGTCCATCGGGATGCACAATGGACATGAATGGATGTAGGTGATCAGACAGGATGCTTTCGTGCGTGTCACCTGTCAGAATCATATCTAGACGTACAGAGGTCCTACATCACTTCCCAGCTGACACGCAGGGATTCATGAAGTTGTCTCCATACCCGTACACTCCATCCGCTAGATAAAATTTGAAACGTGACTCGCCTGACCAGGCAACATTTTTCCATTCATCAACAGTGCAGTGTTGGTGTTGATGGACCCAAGCTTTGTGCCATGCAGTCATCAAGGGTACATGAGTGGCCCTTTGACTCTGAAAGACCATATCGATGATGTTTCGTTGAATGGTTTGCACGCTGGCACGTGTTGATGGCCCAGCATTGAAACCTGCAGTAATTTGCGGAAGAGTTGCACTTCTGTTACGTTGAACAATTGAACTAGATTGCGCCAAATATTACCTCTCAGCCAATAAAATTCACCAATAGCAATTATTTAGTCCATAATTGTTTGTCGGAGGCGATTTCGCGTATCTGGGACTTATCTATGTGCTTTTGTCGGTCCTTCGTAGCACGAAACGAGGGACACTGCGGAGAACAGTTTTCTCATTTCCCGTTCCCATATTGCAATATTTTCGTACAAGAGTAAACACTGGTATCACACTGTTACGAAATAATCTATAAACTCACCAAGTCACTGACCTCCGCGCAAGCGTCGTCTGCATCCCATTCGCGTATACCATAGTTAAAGATATCAATAATACTCAAAAAGGTAAGCAAAATTACTCAATTTTAAAAAAGGAGGAGAAGATTGGTTTAAAAATTTGTTGACATGGTTTGTGTTCACTGATGTAAAAAATGAAGTTCCTCTCCCCGCTGCCACCTTTTAGGGATCGATTTTTTTCTTTTTTTCTTTCTAAAGTAGTCTATGTTTTTCCTCAGTGTTTAAGCTATCTCCATACCAAATTTCATCGAAATATTTTCAAATGTTCAAATGTGTGTGAAATCTTACGGGAGTTAACTGCTAAGGTTATCAGTCCCTAAGCTTACACACTACTTAATCTAAATTATTCTAAGGACAAACACACACACCCATGCCCGAGGGGGGACTCGAACCTCCGCCGGGACCAGCCACACCAAAATATTTTCAGCGGTTTAGTAGCGAAGACGTAGTGTTACTTTCGCATTCAAGTTATTAACATGGTCTAGCATATTTACTAACCATCACTCATCATAACAAAAGTACTGACATGCGAGAGCAGCTGCTGCTAACAGCTGTTATTTCATAAGTGACTGGTCGTAGGAATCTGTAATTTCTATTCAATTAATATACGGTCACTGTGTCAACAGTATCCATAACTGATAAGTTTAACGAAAACTTTAAATCACCGAGCGAGGTGGCGCAGTGGTTAGCACACTGGACTCGCATTCGGGAGGACGACGGTTCAATCCCGTCTCCGGCCATCTTGATTTAGGTTTTCCGTGATTTCCCTAAATCGTTTCAGGCAAATGCCGGGATGGTTCCTTTGAAAGGGCACGGCCGATTTCGTTCCCAATCCTTCCCTAACCCGAGCTTGCGCTCCGTCTCTAATGACCTCGTTGTCGACGGGACGTTAAACCCTAACCACCACCACCACCACCAACTTTAAATCATAAGTTGGCCTTGGAAGAATTAGTTCGTGCTCAATACGAAATTCTAGTATAATGGTTGGAAAACACTCTAAATAGGGCAGACAGAAAGCAAGGAAAAGACACTGAGAAACAAGGTAATGCGTCCAGTCCGGTTAGAGACACTTTCTTCAAACAACAAGGCCAGCAATCATAAGTGGGGACGTAAATGGTAGCTGGGAAACGGTCACGAGTGCGTGCACGACGGTGGTCGAGTTAGCGGAGCAGGAAATGAGGGGTGCTGAGGCAGCAGATGCAGGCCAGACGGTAGGTCAGTGGGAGCCGTCTGACGGGTCCGGCTCGACGTGACCCTGGCCTCGGCTGCGCGCAGCCACGCTCGCTACAGTCGCCCGTCACACGCCGCAGCGTCCTAGTCGACGGCCCACTCCTCAGCAGCTATCCAGGTCTCAGCTGTTTGGAAGTCTCTAAGGTTGCGCCGGTGTGCAGGAGGTGAGTTTGTGAAATACTATTTTGCTCTTATTTATGTATATGATTACTTTTCCTCAGTTGGGCAGTCTATGGATCTTCTTTATATCCTCTATCCATCCGTTGTGGTACCTATATCTCTAACGTCTATCAGTTATAGAATTTTGGAACACGTATTATGTTCGAGTATAATGACTTTTCTGGAGACTAGAAATCTACTCTGTAGGAATCAGAATGGGTTTCGAAAAAGACGTTCGTGTGAAACCCAGCTCGCGCTATTCGTCCACGAGACTCAGAGGGCCATAGACACAGGTTCCCAGGTAGATGCCGTGTTTCTTGACTTCCGCAAGGCGTTCGATACAGTTCCCACAGTCGTTTAATGAACAAAGTAAGAGCATATGGACTATCAGACCAATTGTGTGATTGGATTGAAGAGTTCCTAGTTGACAGAACGCAGCATGTCATTGTCAATGGAGAGAAGTCTTCCGAAGTAAGAGTGATTTCAGGTGTGCCGCAGGGGAGTGTCGTAGGACCGTTGCTATTCACATTATACATAAATGACCTTGTGGATGACATCGGAAGTTCACTGAGGCTTTTTGCGGACGATGCTGTGGTATATCGAGAGGTTGTAACAATGGAAAATTGTACTGAAATGCAGGAGGATCTGCAGCGAATTTACGCATGGTGCAGGGAATGGCAACTGAATCTCAATGTAGACAAGTGTAATGTGCTGCGAATGCATAGAAAGAAACATCCCTTATCATTTAGCTACAATATAGCAGGTCAGCAACTGGAAGCAGTTAATTCCATAAATTATCTGGGAGTACGCATTAGGAGTGATTTAAAATGGAATGATCATATAAAGTTGATCGTCGGTAAAGTAGATGCCAGACTGAGATTCATTGGAAGAATCCTAAGGAAATGCAATCCGAAAACAAAGGAAGTAGGTTGCAGTACGCTTGTTCAGCCACTGCTTGAATACTGCTCAGCAGTGTGGGATCCGTACCAGATAGGGTTGATAGAAGAGATAGAGAAGATCCAACGGAGAGCAGCGCGCTTCGTTACAGGATCATTTAGTAATCGCAAAAGCGTTACGGAGATGACAGATAAACTCCAGTGGAAGACTCTGCAGGAGAGACGCTCAGTAGCTCGGTACGGGCTTTTGTTGAAGTTTCGAGAACATACCTTCACCGAGGAGTCAAGCAGTATATTGCTCCCTCCTACGTATATCTCGCGAAGAGACCATGAGGATAAAATCAGAGAGATTAGAGCCCACACAGAGGCATACCGACAATCCTTCTTCCCACGAACAATACGAGACTGGAATAGAAGGGAGAACCGATAGAGGTACTCGAGGTACAGGTGGCTTGCGGAGTATGGATGTTGATGTAGATGTAGACGTGAAATATTCGAGTAATGGTCGAAGGATTTCGTCAGCTACCTCCATAGTGGGCAGATTAGACTTCGTGAGGATTCATCCAGTGAATCTCGGTCTGGCATCTGTCTTCCCTGCAATTGGTTTTATGTGATCGTTCCGCTATAAATCGCTTCGTAAGCATACTGCCAAGCATTTAATGGATGTGACTGTTTCCAATGCTTTTTTGGCCATCGTGTAATGATACAATCATGGGTCTTTCCGTTTATCCATGTGCAACACATTGTATTTGCTTATGCTGAGTGACAACTGCCAGTCTCTGCACCAAGCTCGATCCTCTGCAGGTCTTCCTGCATTTCGTTACATTTTTCTGCCCTTGCGACTCCTCTGTATGCAACAGCTCCATCTACGAGCACACACGAAGCTTGGTAGTCGTGACGAACAGCTTCCAGAAGTCAAGGAACACGGCAACAACCTGAGCGACGGTATCTCGTCTTCTGGGTCCAACGGGTGAATAGAGTGAGCTGGGCTTACACGGCCATTGTATGTGAAATTCATAATGATTCCTACAGAGGATAACTTGGCCTAGTATTGAAATTCTGTGAGCGCATTTTTGTTGAAGATTCGACCAATATACTGATTCCTCATTTGTATATCTCGCGAAATGACATTGAATTGGAGAGACTCGGACTCATACTGTGGCTTGCCAACAATCCACCGTCCTGTGCACCAACCCCGACTGGAACAGGAAACTGATGAAGTAACAGTGGTACACAAAGTATCCTCCGCTACACACCATAAGGTGATTTGCGGAATATAGAATGTAGAATAATAATGATTATCATAAACATATAGTGTAAGTACTTACCTCAATTTATTTATTTATTTTTATTTATCGTTTGGCATAGACACTTGATACGTATGGCGCATTTGACATTTAAATTACTCCAGACGAGGAGTTAAGAAACAAATACATCAAGTTTTATGTACATTAGTTATAAAATAGACGTGAAATATGCTGTAAAATGAACAGCACAATGTGTGACGAAACGGACTGTAGAATGCCTAGCAAAAATGGCCAATAAAAGGAGCAATAAATTGTACCTTAATATGAACAGTTGAATGGATATTAAAGTCAGCAATAAAAAGAATATTAAAATGAACAGTACGATAAGTAATGAAAATAACAATGAAAGGAACTGTAAGTCTTCACTAATGAAGCTGACTGGATTAAAAGACATAGGCGGCGGGCGTAGTCCTTATATATTAATGTCTAAGCTATCCAACCAAGAAACTGCAGCGTCCTTCTGTTCATATAGATCTGCTTTTGGTCCTGGGTACGCTCCCACTTACGGTATGGTCAACTGCCTGTCGCAGAGCACCTTAGTCACACTGAGGGCTTATGGATTGGCTCCATTTGTACAGAAAGTCGTGGCAGACCACTTATGATTTTCATGGCTTTCAAACACTTATGTTGATCTGTATCTCATTTCATAAATTTTAAAAATGTGGAAGGAAAGGAAGAGGTGTCGGCTATGCCCTGATAGTAGCAACCATTCCAGCACTCACCTTAGATAGTTTAGGAAACCGCAAAACAGTATGACTACATCAGATAAACTATTCTGGACTGTCTTTACAGGAACAACTTTGGTTATTCCCAATCAATGTTAGTGACTAGCTATTGTAATAACACAATCAAATACACCTCATATATGAACTATACTCTCAACTATTATGTTCATTTTAGTGAATGACATGCCTGTAACACAATTAACCGGACTGAGATATTCCTGCAAATTATGTAAGTTTGAGAGGTTAAACACCTTCCACTGTAGTGGAAGCCTGTTAAATACGTATGCCACTTAGTACACCGCCAACTTTTTTAAGCTATAGCTAAGGGTGTGCAAGTACCGCCAGTTGTTTTCAGCAATAGCTAAGGATGTGCTCACAACATAAAACTCGCTCCTCTACTTTGAGATAATTGGCTCAATGCATCTCTTCCGTTTAAAAGTTAAAGTTTTCAGCCACAAGTCTCGTAAACAAGAAGATGTACTACAATGTCCGTCTGTGAATCAACACCCAATGTTTTCTGGATGGCATGATTTTCAGATAAAGACGTTCTTCCTGTCTCATCTGAGTTTTCAGAAAATCTTATCCCGTATGACATCAACAAATGAAAGTGGCAAAGTGTGCCCAAAGGCTCTTGTCTAAGCACTAATGGACTAGTGGAACACAAATACGTTTTCGATTAAATTTTTGTCACAATTAGGCATTTCAATTGATATAACCTTGCTTTTGCTGTAAAATGCACTTGACCTTGCTGATGGTTCTTTTATTTTTTAGCTAACCCAGCAGCAATGTTAAATGCATTGTTTAGCAAAATCAAAGTTGTCTAGTTAAATGCCTAATTGTGACATACACTTCTTTACAAACATGTACTGTGTACAGCTAGCGCTTATACAGGAGCCAATGGGCACACGAAAGGAATAGGAAGCATAAAAACCACTGGTCATGCCTAACACAAGTAGGTGAAATATGCATCATTGCTAATACGAAGAAATATTGTTTGCAAAATACGGATAATATATATTCTTAAGTAGACGATAAACATGAAAGTATATTTGACAGCATATTTATCAATGAAATTATGCCTTCTTTATTGTCTAATAGCCTGCATTACGAAAGACAAATAAACTTTTCCTCTCACAAGGTTAGTTTTTGTGCAGTCTTCGATGGGGAAGTTGCCTTAACGTTGTTTCTTCTACAACCGTTATAGTGTACATCTATGTGTCTAAAGCTACTGCACGGCTCTGAAGTTCTCGCGCTGACTAAACAAAAGCACGAATGCCCTTTAGTGAATTTCAGTGCTGGAGACATAACAAATCTCATTTCGTAAATGTTGTAAGCATTCATACAATGTACATGTGGAAGTACCATTCCTGCGAAATTGTTCCACATAAGTGCCAAGTTCGATGATGCTGTGGTTTCGACGCTGGACTTGCATCCGGAAGCAGCGAGGCCCTAGTTATTGTACACTACTGGCCATTAAAATTGCTACACCAAGAAGAAATGCAGATGATAAAGGGGTATGCATTGGACAAGTATATTATACTAGAACTGACATGTGATTACATTTTCACGCAATTTGGGTGCATAGATCCTGAGAAATCAGTACCCAGAACAACCACCTCTGGCCGTAATAACGGCCTTGATACGCCTGGGCATTGAGTCAAACAGAGCTTGTATGGCGTGTACGGGTATAGCTGCCCATGCAGCTTCAACATGATACCACAGTTCACCAAGAGTAGAGACTGGCGTATTGTGACGAGCCAGTTGCTCGGCCACCATTGACCAGACGTTTTTAATTGGTGAGAGATCTGGAGAATGAGCTGGCCAGGGCAGCAGTCGAACATTTTCTGTATCCAGAAAGGCCCGTACAGGACCTGCAACACGCGATCGTGCATTATCCTGCTGAAATGTAGGGTTTCGTAGGGATCGAATGAAGGGTAGAGCCACGGGTCGTAACACATCTGAAATGTAACGTCCACTGTTCAAAGTGCCGTCAATGCGAACAAGAGGTGACCGAGACGTGTAACCAATGGCACCCCATACCATCACGCCGGGTGATACGCCAGTATGGCGATGACGAATACACGCTTCCAATGTGCGTTCACCGCGATATCGCCAAACACTGATGCGACCATCATGATGCTGTAAACAGAACCTGGATTCATCCGAAAAAATGACGTTTTACCATTCGTGCACCCAGGTTCGTCGTTGAGTACACCATCGCAGGCGCTCCTGTCTATGATGCAGCGTCAAGGGTAACCGCAGCCATGGTCTCCGAGCTGATAGTCCATGCTGGTGCAAACGTCGTCGATCTGTTCGTGCAGATGGTTGTTGTCTTGCAAACGTCCCCATCTGTTGACTCAGGGATCGAGACGTGGCTGCACGATCCGTTACAGCCATGCGGATAAGATGCCTGTCATCTCGACTGCTAGTGATAAGAGGCCGTTGGGATCCATCACGGCGTTCCGTATTACCCTCCTGAAGCCACCGATTCCGATCCTGCTAACAGTCATTGGATCTCGACCAACGCGAGCAGCAATGTCGCGATACAATAAACCGCAATCGCGATAGGCTACAATCCGACCTTTATCAAAGTCGGAAACGTGATGGTACGCATTTCTCCTCCTTACACGAGGCATCACAACAATGTTTCACAAGGCAACGCCGGTCAACTGCTGTTTGTGTATGAGAAATCGGTTGGAAACATTACTCGTGTCAGCACGCTGTAGGTGTCGCCACCGGCGCCAACCTTGTGTGAATGCTTTGAAAAGCTAATCATTTGCATATCACAGCATTGTCTTCCTGTCGGTTAAATTTCGCGTCTGTAGCACGTCGTCTTCGTGGTATAGAAATTTTAATGGCCAGTAGTGTAATTCAGGTTTTCCGTTGCTTCCTGACATAAGACACTGCTGATATTTTTCACTGTTCTTGTCAACCCACGATAGTGTTCTCTCTCCAGCAACTTCGATGTCGATCGAACATTAAACTCTAGAATTCATTTCTTCTGCAAATTTGGTTCGTGATCATTTTATTGGATTAGAGAGTACCAGGAACATGTGTCCTGGTCAAGTGAGTCATGGGAATGGTCTTTTACTGTCATATTCGACGGATCACATAAGATTATGACTCCTGGTTGTCAAGAAGGCATAATGCAAACGACGTTTTCTACAAGCAGATGGTGTATCTTGTTCTGGTCGCTTCCCATTTAAGGAACAATTGCTTAACTATAATTCAGTTTCTTAACTATAATTAAGTTCCTTTCTTTTACATCATTAATTTGTTCCTGGCTAGAAGCATCGCCGGTGAGTGGTTCAATTACACCTATCGAGTAGAGCATTTAGGTCAGTCGGGGCCCTTGGTGCAACAAAAACTAAAGGACCTCCACAAAGCGCATGGAAAATAAGAGGACATGTTAACCGTATTTTGAAATAAAAAAGTTACGTTATACTAATGTGCTATCTCCAATGTAGTCTAAACATGGTACCATAATTCCTTTTCCTTCTAAACGTATGTCGCACTGTCGAGCAGTACCCTCTTGTTTGCACTAATAGCTCCCACATTACCCGATCTTTAGTGTCTTGAACAAAGGACATGTTATTCTGTAGTGTATCGAACCAGCCTTTCATTAGTTAATATAAATTATGATAGCATTGTAATAATTACAGGGTTTGAATTATGTGCAACAAAGAACTATTCCTATGCACACTTTATCTCCATGCCGATATAATACAAAGTCAGATGAGGTTTCCAAAACTCGCCTAATCCTAAATCACTGTTTCCAAAACGATAATTATAAAATATTGTCTTATTGCAACTGTAACATTTGTCAAACAATACTTTTTGAAAAGAATGTTCACACAATGTTTTTGACGTTCGTAGTTTGCTGTATATTTTTTGGCGTTTTTGAAACTACAGTAACAGTCTAGCGGTAGCGAGCAGGTACTAGCAACATCTGTACGCAGTTTCTGTTCAGCGTTTAGTTTATTTATTTTCTAACGTTCTCCTGTGAATAACAGCCGTCTGTCTGTAATGAGAAATATTTATTAATTTTGCTTAGGTGCTCGCGTGTTTTTCGAGCGTTGGTGTCGCATGAGCTGACTTCGTAGCGTAATACTCTAGTTCTTGGCGTGAGCAGCAGCAGCAGCAGTAGCAGCAGTAATTAGTTTGCACAGAGAGCCTGGGTTAATCGTTTTATTGTATGTTTCTGCTTTGAATCTTTTTATTTTCAAGCTGCCAAAACGCGTCAGTACCGACTCAATTTGAATTAGCTGCAAAAAGTCAGCAGTCCTCCAGTTGTTGACACGTGATTGATAACCAGCACCAGCAGTCAAATTGTATCGTGCGATTACTTCGGTTAGGTGATTATCTTTCGTTGTACCGTTGAACGCAGGTAAAGATGGATAGGGACAGTTTCTGTTGTGTCTGGATTAAGGGGGAACTGGCCACTCCCTGGAAACAGCTGGAACCTGCGTTGACCACGGTGGACAGGGCTGGGGCTGCTCCCCTGGACTGCGGAGGCATTGAGGCACCCGAGACGAAACCCGTGGATCCTCTGATCCCCGCACAGCCACTTGGAATCACCGATTTCGCGGCGCCTTCCGATACTCCTGACTTGACTGGTTCATTCTCACCCAGCAGTGAATAGCAAAATGTTACGAGATCGCGAATCTCTGATGGAAAGCGAAAGTACTTACTGGCCGCACGGTTATCCCCTCACGTCTTAAAACAGATTTAAGGTCTGCCTATTGCTGATAGTAGATTTGAGCCAGCACAGGACGCCTTGTCTGTTGTGATTGCGGCCAGTCTTCTGGGAAGGTCTGCACAAGAGCATAAGTTGGGTGTGCCAGTCATCAAGACTTCCAAAGCTGGGAAAGTAAGGCAATTGAGCCCATCGGGAAAACACCTTCGTTATGTCTGCCTGGAGCTCTCATTAGAGACATAGAGGGGGCTTTTCCAGTAACTATTAAGTGCGCTGCTTGCAGCCATCTGCAAATCTTGGCTCATGTCGGCACGAATGGTGCCTGCCATCTGGATTCAGAGGCCATAATCGTTTTCTAAAGACGGCTGACTGAACTTGTGAAGATACCTACCTCCGAACGTGGGGTAGAAGCTAATCTTGCGTTTTCCAGCTTTGTTCCTAGAACTAATCGCGGTTCTCTGTTTTGGAGCTGGGTGGAGCGATTAATCCAGTGGCTTGAACGATTCTGTGACGATCTTGGATGAAGATGTCTGGACTTTCGCTGTCAGATAAAGAATTTAGGAGCCTCCCACCCCTTTAAAAAGTCTGGCTTGCACTACACACAGGAAGCGTTTAGTAGGGCAGCAAATAAAGTGTTAAGTGACGTTGGTGTTCTAGGATACGGAAACCTCAGTAATGGCTCGATAAAAATTACATATTAATTTCGGAGGGCGTAGAATATCAGCCCCATTAGTAACTGAAGGTAGCATTCGTCATTGCAGATCAGACAAAGAAATTGTTAATGTAGAAGTAGTTTAAAAAACAAAAACATCCTGTTTCATAAAACTATATCTTCTAAAAGAGTGAAGACAAAAACCAGAGGTGATTTTTACTTTATACAAAGAGCTACAAAGTTTATTTTTATTTTCAAAGAGCCACCTGATTTTACAAGGGTATTTTTTACGTGCATTCATTCACAGCAGTGTGATACTTTATACAATTAAGTTATCATTTACGTTTCACAAACATTTCAATGTGCACTCCACTGGACGCACAAGAAACATGCAGATGATAGTAAACTCGTCCCATACTTTTGCAGCCTTAACTGGAATTATTGCATCCAGAATTATCGCTACGCTGCACCACAGTTCATCCAAAGTTGTTGGAAGCAAAATCACACAGACAAAGTGTTTCTTAAACCCCAAAAAAAGTCACACAAGGTGAGACTAGGTGACTTTGGAAGCCAATGGTGCAATGCGAGATCCGTGCGCCCCTTTCGTTGTAGGATATGTAGAGCCATGCTATCAACAATAATGAAGTCGCACAGTTGTAACTGAACTGGCAAAGTTGTAACTGATCTGCATCATTTGTAATGGAAAACGCAAAACGCTCTTTGTTGCTGTGTTATCGCCAACTCGACGCAATTGGTGACCAACAAGAGAGCGAGCGAGGTAGCTGCGCTGGAGAGACCTCTACCGGCAATCAGGCGCGATACTAGAAGTCGGTCAAGGGGTGGAGGGGCGTTAACGGGGGGCGGGAGGGAGGGGGGGAGGGGTTTGGGGGAATGGAATACGGCTTAACAAAAGGAGAGTTGCGGTCCTCTACCGACAAATCGGTAAAATTTGGTGTTGCTTAAAGTAGCTTTTGTTTTGTTCAAGGTAAAAAAATGTGTATTAATAAATAATGAGACACCTATTTTAAGTTAAATGATATTTATTGGTTTAGGTAGTAAGCTATTTTCCGCTCTTATTCTTTTGTTAAAATGTGTTTGGAATACAATGCAACCTATATGCTTCATAATTATTAAAAATATCATTGAATCTGTTGGAATAATAAATTCGCTGATTTCTGAAGTAATTCTATCCAGTGTAATATGATACTCCACTGGGGGGGGGGGGGGGGGCTATAGCCCCCATAGCCTCCCCCCTTGCTACCGCCCCTGCCGGCAATCACCTGAACAACCAACTTATAACAGGCGATAACGTAAGCTTTTTGTTTTGATGCAAAACTTATCCCAAAGCTCACGTACAATATACAAAATTGTGAAACCGGAAGAACCTTTTTTAAACGTCGTAGTATTAGTTGATTGCAGAAGCGCCCGTGAAATAGTCTCAGAACTAGCATGACATTTAAACGTAATAAAGCTCACATAAGACTAGAAATAGAAAGTTAGGCGATACCAGAAAAGAATCCTAATGGAAGTTTAAATTGTGATAGGGATGCATATTGCAAAGGTGACAGTCGGTGATGGAGGCGTTTTCGTAGCCGTTAATATTGCAATTTAGTGCAGATTTCGAATGCAAAATAATTAGGTTTAGATAAGTGTTAAAGGTGAATGAAACTTGATAATCGCGTATTTTTATAGCCCCCCAACCTCTGCGTCATGAGCCACAGTGGCGGACGTCTCAGGGAAAACTTGGAGAAGGGCGCGACCTTCCTGCTAATGTTATTCTATTAAGGGAAGATTTCATCCTACCAGCTACAGACTGAGGACTCTAAAGTATTAGGGTGGTTTATAGGGACAGACATTTGTGTGATATGCGTTATCCGAAAATTACCTTGAGTAGTTAAACAAGGTACTAACTCGTGAGGGTTAAGTCGTATGGTTCAAATGGTTCAAATGGCTCTGAGCACTATGCGACTTAACTTCTGAGTTCATCAGTCGCCTAGAACTTAGAACTAATTAAACCTAACTAACCTAAGGACATCACACACATCCATGCCTGAGGCAGGATTCGAACCTGCGACCGTAGCGGTCCCTCGGTTCCAGACTGTAGCGCCTAGAACCGCACGGCCACTCCGGCCGGCTGGTTACGTCGTAGATCTCCTTGTTATAATCAGGCCAGAATTTTTCGATTCAAGTGTCGCCGAACAAGGGATCTGTGATTATGAGACTGTCATAGCATTAATGAACAACAGTTGTCAATATAGACGTAGGAAGATATTTCTGATTAGTAAGCGAGATAAGAAACATACCGGGTGATCAAAAAGTCAGTATAAATTTGAAAACTGAATAAATCACGGAATAATGTAGATAAAGAGGTACAAATTGACACACATGCTTGGAACGACATGGGGTTTTATTAGAACCAAAAAAATACAAAAGTTCAAAAAAATGTCCGACAGATGGCGCTTCTTCTGATCAGAATAGCAATAATTTTCATAACAACGTAAGACAAGGCAAAGATGATGTTCTTTACAGGAAACGCTCACTGTGTCCACCATCATTCCTCAACAATAGCTGTAGTCGAGGAATAATGTTGTGAACAGCTCTGTAAAGCATGTCCGGAGTTATGGTGAGGCATTGGCGTCGGATGTTGTCTTTCAGCATCCCTAGAGATGTCGGTCGATCGCGATACACTTGCGACTTCAGGTAACCCCAAAGCCAATAATCGCACGGACTGAGGTCTGGGGACCTGGGAGGCCAAGCATGACGAAAGTGGTGGCTGAGCACACGATCATCACCAAACGACGCGCGCAAGAGATCTTTCAGCAATATGGGGTGGAGCGCCATCCTGCATAAACATCGTACGTTCCAGCAGGTGTTTATCAGCCAGGCTGGGGATGATTCGATTCTGTAACATATCGGCGTCACGGTTGCAGTTACAAAACCAGAATCACGCTTTTCATCGAAGAAAAAAGGCCCGATAACGGTAGATGTGGTAAATCCAATCCATACCGTGATTTTCTCGATGTGCAATGGAGTTTCCACGACAGTTCTAGGATTTTCGGTAACCCAAATTTGGCATTTGTGGGCGTTGGCAGACCCTCGGAGCGCGAAATGAGCTTCGTCGGTCCACAACACGTTACTCAACCAATCGTCATCTTCCGCCCTCTTTTGAAACGCCCACACCGCAAATGCCCTCTGTTGTGGGTTGGCAGGAGAGCCAACACTGTATTACTAGAGGAAGCCGAAAGGCACGCGTTTTAGCTCACGCAGGCGGGCGTGAGGTCTGGAACAGGACAAGGAAATTAGACTTTAGAAAAAAGGACGTAGCTGGTGGAATACTTAACTTTAATCCATTAATGATGAGCGTCGCTCTTGACGGTACATGATTACAGTATCTTTAGTAACTGGTAATGGCGCCTTGCTAGGTCGTAGCAAATGACGTAGGTGAAGGCTATGCTAACTATCGTCTCGGCAAATGAGAGCGTATTTTGTCAGTGAACCATCGCTAGCAAAGTCGGTTGTACAACTGGGGCGAGTGCTAGGAAGTCTCTCTAGACCTGGCGGCGCTCGGTCTACAATCACTGATAGTAGCGACACGCGGGTCCGACGTATACTAACGGACTGCGGCCGATTTAAAGGCTACCACCTAGCAAGTGTGGTGTCTGGCTGTGAGACCACACCCTCCGCTTCACTAAATCGCCGGGCAACAGCTCATGATGCCGATGGATTTTGTACGGATAGCATCGGAGGGTACGCCTCAGTGCCAACCAAACAGTAGTGTATGGAATGCCGGTGCGACGGGCGACTGCACGACCGCTGACTTCCCCTTGCATAGACGAACCCGCTACAGTCTCCATTTCTCCCTGAACTGTCTCAGCAGCATTACGCCTTGTGCTCGGTCGGCCACTACGGGGTCTATCGTCTAAACAACCCGTGGCTTCGAACTTCGAAATCATTCTCGCCACAGCTGCATTTGTCAACGGACCTTTACCCGTTCGAATCCCTTTCCTATGGCGATAGGATCGTAACGCTGAACTAGCACATTCCCCATTCTAATAATACAGCTTCACTAAAAGCGGCATTTCAGGTAACGTCTACATGCTACGACTGCTGGCGCATCTGATTCTCCCTCTCATTACAGCTCCTTTTATACACGATTGTCATGCGCAGTCACTGACGTTTTGCTGTCCAGCTCCATCTGTCGGACATATTGTGAACTTTGTTTTTTTTTTTTTTTTGGTTCTAATAAAACCCCATGTCATTCCAAGCATGCGTGTCAATTTTCACCTCTCTATCTACAGTATTCCGTGGTTTATTAAGTTTTCAAATTTTTACCGACCTTTTGATCACCTGGGGAATTACCTCAACAGTCGACATCAAACATTTTTCTCTGGGATTGAAACTATGGCCTACAAACGGATAGAAGTCAAGGTCTGTCTATTGCACAGTGTGCCATAGACAGGTATGTGCCGAGCTAAGTATTGGTCGGGAAGATTCCATGTGGTTGAACAGCCGTGTTAGAAAATTACTTCGTAAGCAAAGAGATATTCACTACATACTGAACAGTAGCCAAAACGTCGCTGACAAAAAAACTGAAGTATGTAAAACGAGAGCAAGCACAGCCACGCGTGAAGCGTTCAACAGATTTGAAAATAAATCGGCTTCTACTGAATTGACGAGAAATGCTAAGAAGTTTTCATTTTACATTAAGTCGGTAAATGGATCAAAACTAGCTAAAAAGTTGCTCAGTGACCATACTGGAAACGAAATGGAGGATGACAGAGAAAAGATCGAAATACTGAACTCCGTTTTCGAAAATGGTTTCACTGACGAAGATGGTACTGAGTTTCCTCCTTGCAGTCGTAACACGAACACCAAAAAGACAGATTTTGACATGCATACCTATACGGTTCTCCATAGAGTATGCGAACGAAATTATTGCTCTTCTAGTGGTTGTCTGTCGTAGGTCTCTGGAGTAACAAAGCATTCCAAGTGATTAGAAAAACGCGCAGGTCATTTCCGCTATAGAGAAGGACAGTCGAACAAATGCATTCAACTATAATCCTATATCACTTACGTCAATTTATTGATGAATTTTGAAACAAATTTAATACTCACACATTTTATCTTTCTGAAGACCGGAAACGTGCTCAAAAGGAATAAACATGGATTCTCTAAGCAACTTCTTCTGAAGCCTAGATTCCTCTGTTTGTCCACGAAATAGGAAGGCAGCAGATACCGGCATCCAAGTTGACGCCGTGTTTATTGACTTCCGGAAGGCATTGTATATAGTTCCGTACTGTGCCTAATGAACAAAATAAGAACGTACGAAAATCAAACCAGCTTCGCGATTAGATTGAAAAGTTCCTAGCAACTACAACACAGTATGTTTGTCTTAATGGAGAGAAATTTTCAGACATACAAGTGGCTTCGGGCGTACCCCACAGGAGTGTTATAAAACCATCACTCTTCACAGTACACAGGGTAATCAGCTACGTTTTCACCTCAGATATTTTCGGGATAGTTTAAATTGTCGTAAATTATAATTCTGTTTTCATCAAGGTGAAATGTAGGACAGTTCTCCTACAGGACGTTTTTTCATATAGATCTGTAGTAACTTCTGCATTCGTAGCTATAAACGAAACCAATTCAACAGCATTTCACTCATCAAAATCCGATTACTAGTTTCGGACTGATTACATTATTTAGAACTTAGGATTTATCTGGTTTCAACATGAAACTCATTGTTGTCTCATGCAGAAGTACGTAACTGCGTATCCAAAATAAGAAAAAATGTCATATCCTATAAGGAGGAAACATAGTGTTGGACCTCCGCAATGCTGCTAATAAATTGCATGATAGACTTGTATCTTTCGTTCTGTCTGTGTCGTTCACATATGTCGATTGCTGATTATTTTGAAAATTGAGTAGCTTCATAAACCTTTCTCATCTGAAAAAGCGAAGTTGATAGCGACATCTCTGTAATTAATATAGCTGTGAAAAAAGACTACACGTCATTTAGTGACAACTTTTACACAACTCATTTATGTGAAAACCGAATTACGTTATGTTAAACAGTTCCGAAAATAACTGAAGTGAGCGTCAGAGCTGAATCAGCTTGAATATAAATGAACTAATGAAACTAGTGAATAACACCAGAAGCTCCATGAGGCTGTTGGCGAATGATGCTACGAGAAACAGTCACATCTACTGAACAGCGGGAGTGTGTGTACGGAGCGACTTAAAGTGGAAAGACCACATAAAATTAATAGTGCGAAAGACATGACAGACTGAGATCCATTGGAAAAAATCATCAGGAAGTGTAGTCAACGTGCGAAAAAGGTAGCTTATAATACCTTCGTTGGACCCGTGTGTGAGTATTACTCCTCAGCCTGGGACCTTACCAGGTGGTACTGACAGAGAATCTCCTGTGAGCAGCAGCGGGTTTCGTCACGAGTTAGTTTAGTTAGCCCAGATGTGCCACGAAGATGTTCATCTAACTGCAGTGGTAGACGCTACAAGAGACGCATTGTACTTCGCTGTAGGATTTACTGTGAAAATTCTGACAGCATATGGTTCTAGAAGGGTCAAACTATACATCAGTTCCTGCTACATACATCTCGCGTAAGCTCCATGAAAGTAATATTAGAGAGATTCGAGCTTGTACTCAACGTTACCGAACAGTTGAAACTTGCTGACAGATTAAAACTGTATACCGAACCGAAACTCGAACTCGGGACCTTTCCCTTTCGCGGCCAAATGTATTTCTGTGAAGTTTGAAAGGTAGGAGATGATTCACTGGAGGAAGTATTGGCACACATTGTATCTAACCTTACCCCAGGCAGTAACAGTTTGCGTCATCCAGGATCAATTGTTTATGTTATTTGCAGTGAGTGCCAAAATGAAACAATAGCGTTTCCCAGTACTTTACTATACTAAAACTCCTTTCAAAGTGAAATAATTTATATTCAGCATATATACTGGCTTTATAAAGAATCTTTGTGTATATTTAGGTAAGGACAAATATTCATTTTAATTTGATATCTTAAATGGATGTTTTATTGTAATTAAATTTAAAGGGAGTCAAGAGATGGAGCGTGTGCATTCAGATGATACCTAGACAAGCCATCTAGTTGCCACGCTTCAATATTGTGACTAAAAAATTTAGAAAGAATGTCTCTGCGAGATATAGTCATTTTTAAAACTTTAATGCTTAATGAAGCTGCTTGGAACACCAGGAGTCGTCCTTGTTCTGTGCTGGTGTTTGTTGAGAGTGAAGTTAGTGCAATGTCTTAGCATCATAGGTAACAGTAAAATGTAATATGGTAAACCACTGATAATATAGAAGTTTATCAGTCACGGAATGAGGTAGAAAATGTCATTGGAACGTCCCAAAGTGTAATGTCACACGTGTAATTTCACGATTGTGGGCTATTTTTCGAACAACGTGAAGTATCTGAACGTCAACGAGGCCACTGACAACCAGCTGCAGCCGGAGACAGTCTTTACTTCTTGCTCACAGCTCTTTGCATGCAGCAGCACACTCCAATAAAACTGCTGAAAGCCCTGCAAACAGCAATTTGTCTCAGAATACCAATCTAAACAATTTATAATTCCCTTATTAAGGTGACCTCTATGTTCTTTAAGCTCATTGTTTCACAGGAAGCAGCATTAGCAGACATGCTTGTCATTCAAAAATATTTTATAATGCCTGGATGGTGCAAAATAATATTTGCACCAGACCGTTTATTATAAGGATCTAGTTAATAAAAAAAGTAAACGAACATGTACACACACATACGCATACACACAGGAGAGGGGAGGGAGAGAGAGAGGAGAAAACCTGACCTGAAGCTACAGAATAAAAGAAACAGTAGTGGTCTCTTTGATGCGTGATCACACGACTGTTCACACGCTGCGTTTATATGGAAAGGCTGAATAACTGATTATTCATAATCTCTGTCACAATGGTCGAGAAGATTACTAAAGACAAATTTCATATTTTTTTGAACCTGACTCTAAGTAAAATAAGAATTCATGTTTCACTTCTTGTTTCGGTTGTTAATGTGAGCAACATCGTGGAAAAATGAAACTGGACACCTCAGTCAACAGTTTCAATAAATTGAGAATAATTATGTTTCGTGAATGCTGAATATCCAGGTGCACGAGTAAAATATGTGGAGCGTAAGGGAGTCTTGCCTCGAATCCCGCCTAACGCCCAGCAGCGTTTTGCTGTGTGTGATGGGGCGTTATCACGGAGCAATGTGACTTTGTGTTGCCTTTTTCCATATTCGGGTCGTTTTTCACGTAATGCTCGATTTAAATCCATCATTTGCCGTTGGTAGCGATCAGTGTTAACGGTTTCACCGGGTTTTAGCAGCTCATAATAGGTGACACCCTTCTCATCCCACCAAACACAGACCATTGTCTTCTTTCCAAAGCGATTTGGTCTTGCAGTGGATATCGATGGTTTGCCTGGATTCACCCATGATTTACGACGCTTAGGATTCTCAAAATATATCCATTTTTCATCACCTGTCACTATTCGATGGAGAAACGACTTTCTTTTGTATCTGGCGAGTAGCATTTAAGAAGTGGTCTTTCGATTTACTTACTATCTTTCATTCAGTTCATGCGGAACCCATTTTCCTACTTACTGCACCTTTCCCATAGCTTTCAACCGAAGAGAAACGGCTTCCTGCGTCACATTCAATTGTTCCGCGAGTTCCTGTTGAGTTTCAGTATCAACTTCATCCAATAAGGCCTGCAATTTGTTGTCTTCGAACTTTTTCAGCAATTTTGAATTTTTTGAACTACTCGAAACTACACTCTGTTTTTCCAGGAGCATGTTCGCCGAAAACTTCGATACGATTCTGCAGCAGTTTTCTTCAAATGATAATAGAAAACCAATGCTGTCCGCAAATTGTAGTTTGTACGTTTACACGTTTGAAATGGATACCGTTGTATGGAACTTGGGTTACTGTGTGTTAAAATTCTTCGTCAGCCGTTACAGGAAGCAAATGGCGCTGCAGACGCTGTCTCACGGGCCCTTCCTCAAACTGAGGGGTAAGGCAAGGAAAAATAGTAGCGTGAGATTCTTGATTACAAGACTTTGTGTCCTGTGTCCTGGGTTAAATCTCAAACCTATCCGCACTGCGTACAGTATGAAATTCATGAACACGACATTACACACTACCATGTATTCATCGTAGTCACTTAAACGCTTACACATGGTACATAACACTCCGCAAGGATGGAATAATGTGCACAGAGTAAGAAAAAAACTTTCTAGCTAGTTGCACGAACAGCTCCTCGGGTCTCCCAGCCAACTAAAATACACATATTTACTTAACATTAAATGCAACTCTGGCACCGAAGCTCATCTGTCTGCGAATCGTGTTAAATGCGTCATCTGTGCTTCCATTGCATGTCTGATTAAGAGCAGGGAACCAGCCAAATGATGATTATAAGTAAGTGCCTGGAAACCACACACGGACACCTAAGCGAGCTATTGTTGATTCAAATGACAGTGTGGCTGTAATTTTCGGCATGAACCTCTGATCTTTGTGAAGAATGGTATTGTTATAGAAGGATAGTGTTAGAGTGATCCTAACGATTATATAAGTTAGTGGGAGGAATCAGAAATCAGGCTACCCTTTAATGATTTAACTTATCGCTGGGCCTTCCATTACGAGCTGCATTCAAGTTCTAAGGCCTCCGATTTTTTTTCTCCGGACTGGAAAGAGATAGAAACATGCGCATTGCTTTAAAATGAGGCCGCGTTCATTGTCAATACGTCCCAGAGATGGCAGCACCGTACAGCAGATGGAATTTTACCGCCAGCGGCGAAAATGAGAACTGTTTTAAATACTTAAAATGGCGACGTTTTCCTTACTTGAACAGCGTGCAATCATTCGTTTTCTGAATTCGCGTGGTGTGAAACCAACTGAAATTCATCGACAGTTGAAGGAGACATGTGGTGATGGAGTTATGGATGTGTCGAAAGTGCGTTCGTGGGTGCGACAGTTTAATGAAGGCAGAACATTGTGTGACAACAAACCGAAACAACCTTGGGCTCGCACAAGCCGGTCTGACGACATGATCGAGAAAGTGGAGAGAATTGTTTTGGGGGATCGCCGAATGACTGTTGAACAGATCGCCTCCAGAGTTGGCATTTCTGTGGGTTCTGTGCACACAATCCTGCATGACGACCTGAAAATGCGAAAAGTGTCATCCGGGTGGGTGCCATGAATGCTGACGGACGACCACATGGCTGCCCGTGTGCCATGTTGCCAAGCAATGTTGACGCGCAACGACAGGATGAATGGGACAGGAAGGGCTGCGCGTGTGCTGTTTCACCAAGACAACGCACCCGCACATCGAGCTAACGTTACGCAACAGTTTCTTCGTGATAACTTTGAAGTGATTCCTGATGCTCCCTACTCACCTGACCTGGCTCCTAGTGACTTTTGGCTTTTTCCAACAATGAAAGACACTCTCCGTGGCCGCACATTCACCAGCCGTGCTGCTATTGCCTCAGCGATTTTCCAGTGGTCAAAACAGACTCCTAAAGAAGCCTTCGCCGCTGCCATGGAATCATGGCGTCAACGTTGTGAAAAATGTGTACGTCTGCAGGGCGATTACGTCGAGAAGTAACGCCAGTTTCATCGATTTCGGGTGAGTAGTTAATTAGAAAAAAAATCGGAGGCCTTAGAACTTGAATGCACCTCGTATATACAGACGTGGTACAGCTTCCGTAATAGCGTGTTGGTTAATCTTTGGAACTTTATATGGCAGCGATTGTGCGCGATATTCGACAGTTTCTTCGTTGGTTTCCATAGGTATGTGGCACCAGATGTCTGCACAAAGATCACGCAAATCACATAAATTACGAGCCGGTGGTTTGCTTATGCAGAGCTGGCACCCTATAGCGTACCAGATGTGTTCAATCGGGTCCAGATCAGGCGAATCTGGTGGTCAAGACCCCAAAGTGTGTTCACTATCATGCTCCACAAATCACTGTAAATTGATTCTGGCCTTGTGGCACGGACACTTATCCTGCTGTAAGAGGCCATCGAAAAGACACAAATGGTCCGCAATAATGTACACATAGTTAACAGCCGTCATTGTGCATTTTATTAATACCACAGGTCCCACGAAAGCCCTACTGAATGTCCCCTATCCAATCTCAATGACACCGTGCCCACTGCTGTCGTAACTGAAGACGTCTTTGGGTTAATATGGGAACGCATAAGGCTCGTCTACTGCAGAGCCTCATGTTCAACAATGTGAGTTGAACAGTGTGCTCCGAGGCACTTGTGCCTGCTTCACCATTGTACGAGTAGTTTGCTGTCAGATTTGCCACAGATCACTGCCTTTCCTGCTTTATAGTGTGGTCATGCCTCCGAACTTCACGTTCTATTTTGAGGTGTGGACGTCCAACGCCTTGTCATGCACTCGTTGTTTCACTATGCATCAAGCACTTTCCGTATTTACTCACGACGGTAGCACACGAACAGCCGGCCGGCTTCATCTATTCATATGTGTTCGTTCCCATACGCCTGACGATAGAATACAATGCTTGTGCAGGCACAAGTATTTTGGAGCATTAGGACCACAATGTTGAGTCCATACTGTTGAACATGAGACTCTGCAACAGACAACTCCTACGCGCTTTCGTGTAACCCAACGCCGCTGCACATTGCAGTGGGAACGCGATCATCAAGACTGGACTATAGATCAATGGAAACGTACCGCCTGTTCGGGTACTTTGTTGATTGAGAGGGGGGGGGGGTGGATCAAACAGCGAGGACATCAATACCTCAATGCAAGGTGGCAGAAACTAAGAGAAGAACACCACCAACAGCACAGTCCAGTAGATGGGAAAGGAAAAAGGCAAATGAAGTGGCAGAAAACACATCGGGGCGGCAGGCAGATAAAGAACAGGAGGGGGGAGGGGCGAGAGCAGGGGGTCACGCCAGAGACGCTATGCAAGACTGGGCGACCGCCGTTGGCCCATCCCGATCCCCACACCATGCTGTACCATACCATGATCGTGACACAGTGAGGACAACACCATGGGAAGAAATCGAGTGAGGTGGCGCAGTGCTTAGCACACTGGACTCGCATTCAAGAGTTCAAACCTGTGTCTGGCCATCCATCCACATTTAGGTTTTCTGCGATATCCCTAAATCGCTCCACGCAAATGCCAAGATGGTTCCTTTGAAAGGGTATAGCCGATTTTCTTCCCCATCCTTGACACAGTCCGCGTTTGTGCTCCCTCTCTAATGATCTCGATGTCGATGGCACGTTCAACCCAATCTTCCTTCCTTCTTTTCTTACCATGAAAACAAAACACAAGAAAATGGGAAAAAAGGCACAAAAGACCAGAAACAACGACGGGAAAAGGATGGGGAAACGTGAGCGATGTGGAGAAAAGGCCGAAGGCCTCTCTACCGACGCAAACGCTAAATGAGGAACTCCAGTTCCAGAAGGAAATTCATGTACTTGAATCTGGGAGGATAAACCTCTTTCACGAAGAAAAAAAAGGACAGACATAACCACTTGGTCGTCTGCTAACAACCAAGGCAAGGAGAGCGGGAGAGTGCAAAGGGCCAAAAAGTGGGGGCTGTCCAATAATATGAATCGTTTGGGCGAGGAGTGCAACTACAAAAGGGAGGGGGGGGCTCATTACAGAGTACAAAGCCATGGATTCACCTGGTATGGCCAATGCAAAAATGGCGGAGAATGGAGGATTCTCGTCTGAAGAGGTGGAGAGAATAACGCCAAGTGTTAGGAGTCCCCTTAACAGTACAAAGTTTGTTAGACAAGGCTGGCTCACAAAAGAGAGGAAAGAAATTTGGTGTGAAGCCATAAATCCATCCCCGGAAGGGTCATGGAGAATGGGGAGTAGGTGGTTACCTTCCCCAGCCAGACGATCAGCAAGCTCATAGCCCAGGATGGCTGGGAAATGAAAGGAAATCAACCAAAGAAGCAGCATAGTCAAGTTTGGCGAGAAGGTTTTGGATGCCAGAGACCATGGAGTGTCGGGAAAAACATCAGGCAACAGCCTGAAGGCCATTCATCAAGTTCGTATGTAACAAAACTCGGGTAATGGAGGACCATTTAATATGGCAGAGGGCACAATAAGTGGCCATCAGTTCTGTGGTAAATCTCCCATACATGGCACTCAAAAGATTGTGTTCCGTACCAGCAGAAGTCGTGACTGGGGGATTTACAGATATTGTTGTTAAAGAAAAAAAACTATCAGAGCGATGGAGGCTTTCACACCCCAGAAGACATCCATATGCATACAGTTTCAAGGAACTAACAAAGGAGAGTATTCAGGAGAGAATGTAGGGAACAGGACAAAGAGATAAGATGGAAATCACGATGGAGAGAAGTGAGACAGAGCCGAACCGGGAACTCCGAGGGCATGAAGTAGGCGGGCGATGTCCCGTAGCTGCGAAAAGAGTAGGTTAGAATAGGAGGTGTGGGGCGGCGGGTAAATTAAATAATAATCTTCGCCATTTATAAGAGCCTGAGAACTATTTTTGTGGTCAGCCAGAATGCGATGGAGAACATACTGACCATAATTTCCCGTCTGCAAGTCCACATTACTCATTGTATTCACTGAAAGAAAATGTTCCTACTTGCTGTTTACTCAGCAGGATCAAGAAACTATCACTATAAATAAAAGTTTAGAGTTTTAACTGATTGATATATTCAGTAAAAAAAAAAAATGGCTCTGAGCACTATGGGACTCAACATCTTAGGTCATAAGTCCCCTAGAACTTAGAACTACTTAAACCTAACTAACCTAAGGACATCACACACACCCATGCCCGAGGCAGGATTCGAACCTGCGACCGTAGCAGTCCCGCGGTTCCGGACTGCAGCGCCAGAGCCGCTAGACCACCGCGGCCGGCTATTCAGTAAAAGTTCACACACACAAAAGATATTAATATTCCCAATAATAATAATGTCCCTATCGGGAACAACACTATTAACAGATCAGAGGTGACCTCTATGGGAAGTTCCAAGTGAAAATGGTCTATCACCCTGATTTTTGATCATTAAAGTTAGTTGCTCACCTTAAAAGTGGAAAATAACCTCGCCACTTACCACATGGTATTGTCAACATTACGGGTAGTACACATTCAGTTAGTTCCATAAAAGCTAAGCGATTCAGACGGTGTACAGTTCTCGCGAATCCACTTCGTACTTTTAGCGAAAACGCGTTTGGTAGCTTCCCGTACGTGACATCATCCGAGACACAGTGTACACAGGCGTTTTACTGACGCGAACAGGTTGATATCTGATAAAGGTAATGCCACGGTTATTCTCTCACGTGAGGATTATATCGCCAAAATAGATGTTTTGCTGGAGGAATCAGCCTATCGTAAATTCAAAAATGATTCCAGGAATTGTATAAAACGGAAGACTCTCTCACTTGTAAAGAAGAGCTCCTTACCTAGTGATGTCATCAAGAAACTTCATCCTGGTGCGGTGGTTCCTCCGAGATTGTATGGTTTACCCAAGATTCATAAGAGTGGTATTCCTCTGCGTCCCATTGTCAGCAAATTGGGTGCCCCTACCTATAATTTGGCCAAATATTTAGCTTCAGTCCTCAGGCCATATGTGGGAAAATGTGAACATCACATATCAAATTCGTCCGACTTTATTCGACGATTAAAATCGTTGTACTGTGGTCCTTCTGACTTGCTCGTCAGTTTTGATGTAATTTCTCTTTTTACTCGGGTTTCTCTTGAAGAGTCCCTGTTACTAATAGGTGAGAAATTAGATAA
This sequence comes from Schistocerca cancellata, assembly GCF_023864275.1. Lineage (NCBI taxonomy): Eukaryota > Metazoa > Arthropoda > Insecta > Orthoptera > Acrididae > Schistocerca > Schistocerca cancellata. The sequence goes on along the minus strand of NC_064629.1, from coordinate 348,625,566 downwards.
AGAATCCACCAAGTTATGTCGTCATGTGTTGACTTCAACTATTTTCTTTTTAATGATGAATATTTTGAGCAAACTGACGGAGTGGCTATGGGGAGTCCACTCTCCCCCATAGTTCCCAACCTTTTTATGGAAGACTTTGAGGACATGGCACTCAAAACTTCGTTTCTTAAACCAAAGTGTTTTTTTGAGAGACGTTGATGACATTTTTATGGTTTGGCCACATGGAATTGATGCTTTGAATCGCTATTTAGACCATTTTAATTGTCTACATCCGAGTATTAAATTTACTATAGAAATTGAAAGTGATGGTAAACCATTTCTTAATGTTTCAATTCAAAGAAAGTACGATGGGACTTGCGCGGTTCCAGACTGAAGCGCCTAGAACCGCTCCGCCACACGGACCGGCACACTCACCTAGCAATACTGTGAATACTATAAAAAAGTAAAAGAAATTGCAGCACTTTACTTCATTTTGTACTGAGTAAACACTTCACATTAGACTTAGGTATCAAAAGCCATATGATACCTGCTAATATCGTGTCGGACCCAGTTTTCCTGGCGTCGTGCGGCAACTCGATGGACTCGACAAGTCGTTCGAAGTTCCCTGAAGCAATATGGATCCTTACTGCCGCTATATGCGTCCATAATTGCGAAAGTGTTGTTTCTGTAGGATATTGTGCACGAACTGACTTCTCGATTATGTCCCATAAATGTTCGATGGCATTCGTATCGAGCGATCTGGGTGGCCAAATCAATCGCTCGAATTGTCCAGAATGTTATTCATACCAGCCATGAACAACTCTGGCCCGATGACATGACATCGTTGTTTCGGAACATGAAGTCCATGAATGGCTGCAGATAATCTCCAGCTAGCCGAACATAACCATTTCCAGTCAGCGATCGGTTCTGTTGGACCAGAGGACCCAGTCCATTCTATGTAAACACAGACCACGCCATTATATAGCCATCATTAGCCGGCACAGTGCCTTTTTAACAACTTGGGTCCATGACTTCGTGGGATCTGCCCTACATTACACGTCAGCTCTTAATAACTGAAATCGGAACTCATCCGACCAGGCCGCAGTGTTCCAGTCGTCTAGGGTCCAAACGATACTGTTACAAGCCCAGGAGAGGCGCTGCAGGCGACGTCATGCTGTTAGCAAAGACACTCGCGTAGGTCGTCTGTTGCCATTGCCCATTAACGACGAATTTGGCCGCAGTGTCCTAACTGATACATTCACCGTACATCCAACACTGATTTCTACGGTTGTCTCACGCAGTGTTGCTCGTCTGTTAGCACTGACAACTCTGCACAACGCTGTTGCTCTCGGTTGTTAAGTGAAGGTCGTCGGCCACTGCGTTGTCCGTCGTGAGAGGTAATCCCTGAAATTTGGTGTTCTCACAAGGGAACCTCCCCATCGCACCCCCTTCAGATTTAGTTATAATTTGGCACAGTGGATAGGCCTTGAAAAACTGAACACAGATCAATCGAGAAAACAGGAAGAAGTTGTGTGGAACTATGAAAAAAATAAGCAAAATATACAAACTGAGTAGTCCATGCGCAAGATAGGCAACATCAAGGATAGCCTGAGGTTAGAAGCGCCGTGGTCCCGTGGGTAGCGTGAGCAGCTGTGGAACGAGAGATCCTTAGTTCAAGTCTTTCCTCGAGTGAAAATTTTACTTTCTTTATTTTCACAAAGTTATGATCTGTCCATTCGTTCCTTGACGTCTCTGTTCTCTGTAATAAGTTTAGTGTCTGCGTTTTGCGACCGCACCCGCAAAACTGTGCGATTAGTAGACGAAAGGACGTGCCTCTCCAATGGGAACCGAAAACATTTGATCACAAGGTCATAGGTCAACCGATTCCTCCACAGGAAAACACGTCTGATACATTCTATACGACACTGGTGACGGCATGTGCGTCACATGACAGTTATGTTGTCGAACCACCTAACTTGTAAGCTTGGCGAATGGGTAAAAAGATTCTTCTACCTTTCCCGATTTAGGTTTTCTTGTGGATGTGATAATCACTCCCAAAAAAGTGGTGAAAACATAAGAGTTTGTCACATAAACTGCAACAAATGAATGCAACTGCCAGCCAGGGAGCCTCGTTAGCAGGAATACTCTCTCTTCCGTGCGCTGTAGTCGACTGACGTCGTGTGTTTCGATGTTTGTTTAGGTGTAGCGTCCCCATACTACGGCTCAGTTACCTCACATCGGACGGACGGACGGACAGATAATAATTGTCTGAAAATAAAAAATTTAACTTTTCACTCGAGGGAAGACTTGAACCAATGACCTCTCGTTCCGCAGCTGCTCACGCTAACCACGGGACTATTTTTTTTTTTTTTTTTTTTTTTTCGATATAGCTCGTTGCGTTTGGTCTGGACGGACGTCACAAGACATCCGTTTAAGTTGATCGTTGATTCCTTGACTCAGGTTTTTTATTACAGAGAGCACGCAGCCCTCTGACTGAACACGCTGAGCTACCGTGCCGGCGTCTACGGCGCTCCTGCGCTCACGCTATCCTTGATGTTGCGTATCTTGCGCATGGACTACTCCGTTTGTATATTTTGCTTATTTTTTTTATAGTTCCACACAACTTCTTCCTGTTTCTTCGATTGATCTGTGTTCAGTTTTTCAAGGCCTATCCACTGTGCCAACTTGTAACTAAATCCGAGGCGGGTGCGATGGGGAGGTTCCCTTATCAGCACACTCTTTACACTGTGGATCTCGAAAAAATGAATTCCCGTCTGGCTCCAATTACCATTCCGCGTTCAAAGTCTGTTAATTTCCCTCGTGAAGCCATAATGACATTGGAAACCTTTTCACTTGAATCTCCTGAGTAGAATTCAACTGTTGTGAACTATTGTGCTCAACAGTTTTTAGGAAACAATGAGATGATGACACCTTATCTTTTAAATATCACCACAGAAAAAAATCCGGCGTCATCAAATCCGGCGACCTAGCTGGCCAATTAATAGGGCCACTGCTGACGATCCACCGACCAGTGTAAACGCAGTCTAATACCTCCCGTGCTTCAGTTGCGTAATGCGCTGGGGACTCGTCGTGCTGAAACCATATACGTTGTCGAACGCCCAGGCCAACGTCCTGCAATAGTACCGGTGGTTCCTGTTCCAAAAACGTTCGATACTTGCGTCCATTCAATGTGCAGTCGATAAAATGCGTATTAATCACTTTGTTCTCCATGATGCCACACCATATGTTGACCGACCAAGGACGTTGACGGTCAACTTGCCACAACCAGTGGGGAACATCTACACTCCACTAATGCATGTTACGCCGGTTAACGCTATCATCATTTGTGAATGTAGACTCCTCAGAAAAAGTACCGCATATATTTTCTCATGGTGGTAGTGGAAGAAACAAGGCTACAACCATTTTCTATGCATTGGACGAACTTTGTATGTTTTTCGTCTGAGGTGTGGTCCATAGCATCGAAATTTTATTAGACATCACTCTTCGTCTAATGCAGCATATTATTACCTAATTTTCGTTTTACGCACTTCACAGTTACACAAAACACAACGTTGTTAGACACCATCTGATCCCAACAATCGGTCATTTCAACCTGTCGATGCTACTGTGCGTCTGCAAGACTGTTCACTCAGCTACCGTACAAAGTCACGACTATCCTTCCACTCCTGTTCCCTTCAGCAAGAGAGAACGAGTCGATAAGCAGCAAGCGACCGCAGCGCCTCCGTCCTCAAACTTAATATACTTGAAAGTGGCATGGATGGAAGCGGGTATAGCATCGATGTAACACTGGCGCCTTGATTTGCAACCCTCAAAATTAGACTCGTACTCACTCCATTTGTGATCTCTAATACGAACATGATTAAAGTTTCAATTCTCTATGACAGATAGAAGGGACGCCAAGCTGAATTAGCGTTGTTAATGTTTAGTCTTGTTACCACAGCTGGGGGAAGGGGGAGGGTATACAAGGGGCACCAACAGAATCATATGTTGAGTGATCAATGTGAAGGACATGGAGATGATGCGTAGTCAGGTGAGATAGTATCAGCACCTGACAGAGTTTGCGCCGGCCGCGGTGGTCTAGCGGTTCTGGCGCTGCAGTCCGGAACCGCGGGACTGCTACGGTCGCAGGTTCGAATCCTGCCTCGGGCATGGGTGTGTGTGATGTCCTTAGGTTAGTTAGGTTTAAGTAGTTCTAAGTTCTAGGGGACTTATGACCTAAGATGTTGAGTCCCATAGTGCTCAGAGCCATTTTGAAAATTTGACAGAGTTTGAAACGGGTCTCATTGTTGGTCTCCATTTCGTCAGTTGGTAGAATTGTACAATATCGAGATTTGCAAAGCATTTGGATGTACAGTGTTCAGTTGTTGGACTGCATAAGCGCGCGAGGACAGGGATATTCATCGTGAAGATTCCAGTCCACCACGTCAGACCACCACAAAGGGGGATCGCCATATTGTGCGCAAAGCACATCATAGCCCCTCCACATCTGCGCCTACCATACAAGAAGAACAAGTAACGGACTCCTTGCAACGTTCTGTGGCGTCTTGCACCACTCATTGGAGACCAGTAGCACCCAGACTAGGGAATTACCGTCTCATGTACGGGAGACCATTTACATCATACTAACGGCTCTAAATGTGGTGGTGTCGTCACCAGGAAGCGTGAACTGCGTTGTTTCTAGTTCTGTATTACCCCGGATGGCCATTGAAGTCGAACACTGTGACGAGCTGAGGAGAGGGCCCATTCTTCCACTGCTTTGGAGAGGCTCGGCGGAGTTAATCCTAGGTTCATGGCGTGGAAATCCATCAGGTGTGACTAAGGATTGTGGCTGGTATTCTGAAAGCACAATGGTACGTCACATGTATGCTGTGTCGTTGTGTGTTACCTCTCAAGTGACAGTGTCAAGCTGCCACTGTTCAACAGGATAATGCTCGCCCGCACGTGGCACATTTGTCAGTGAACTCCTTGCATGATCTTGAGGTACTGTGGTAGCCCTAGATCTGTCGCCAGTAGAACATTTGTGTTACCATCTTGAACATCATCTCAGTCCAGTATATCAAGGACCAGTCACAATAGTTATGGGCCAGCTTACACTCAACTTTTGGGTGCTTGTTTTTTTTGGTCAGGCTGTGCATTTCCAGCAAGATCAAGTCTCCAGTATACGTGTCAGCGATGGTGCAGCAATGGTTAGCAGAACTAAACGAGGTTTCTCTTCTCGATTGCCGTCCTTATGCTGTAGATATAAATTCCTTCGAAAGTTTTGTGCAGAAACGGAACGGAGGATGCGAAAAAACCGGTCTGATTTCGCGACAACAACCCGAGATAACATTTGGAACTCAACTCCAGCTGCTTGGAAGGAGCTAGTAGAAAATGAGAGTTATTGGCACACTTCATACAGTCCCTTTTGCGTGTGATCGAAATCGAAGGTCTTTGAAGGAGTTAGTTAACGGTGAGGAAACCATATACTCTTCCCTTTTGAAGGCCAGTAAATCTCAATAAGAACTATAGCCTCTTCTCTGGTTTATTTCACATTATCTACAGATACAGCACATCAACGCAAAAACAAAAACACCGAAGCGGAACTCGATTCACGCATACAACACGCGGCCGCTTTCCATTCTCTTCGCGAATACTCTTTACGTCAGTTTTTTTTTCATTTTTAAGGCTTCCTTCTTCCAGTTATAGTCTTTCTTACAGTCTCCACCTTCGTCTTCTTCGATCCGGTTTTCTTTACCGTGAGGTCACTTGTCTCCTTGTTTTGATGCTGTTTTTAAAAATTACAACAAAACAAATAGCATAGGAAACTTTTCCAGTCCGCATCATTTTTTGTCTTCTGATAATTTGCCTCGTGTTACTTGGAATTATAATGAGATTGTTGCAAAAAAATAGGAAAGAGATGAATCAATTGCGCAAACAATGTGCTGAACCAGGGTAAAAATTGCGACCATTGTCTTTTACGAGTAAAGTTCTTACCGATTGATTGCGGTAACTTCACGGGAAGCTCAAATTTAGACTGCGGCCAGATTGTGTACTGCAAAGTGAAAAAAGATGCTGAAAGCTATTTTTATGGAAAATGAGATAATGCTCCACAAATATGACAAAGAGCATTGTATATGGAATCAGCTATGTCCAGTGGGCTATTAAAGTGTTATTAGGACGACTATCAAATATCTATGAAGGCACGTCCCGTAGCTTTCTCGTCGGAACATGAAACTCTAATCTTCCTTCCTTCCGTAGCTCTGACATGAGAAAGGTGTAATGCATCTTTCACTTGTTTGTTAGTTTTCTAGCGTGAAAAGGCTATTAAAGGAATTGGTCTATTCCTGGGTCCACTCTGTGTCGTGTTCTTAAAAATTGTCAGTGGCTTCAGCTTTTTTCGTTGTCAAAGTGGTTTCGCTTTGACTTTTGTTTATCATTGGCTTTTGACTTTCAGGCCACACGGCCATTGACAGACTTAAGGAAAGCAGTCACGAAGGCGTTTGTAGCGAACAGCATATGTAAAATAGTGGCAGAGACTGAAGTTGCTCAGACACTTAAAGTCATTCATGTGAAATCCCAAACTATCTTCTGTATTCAACCTGACGAAATCGTATGTACATTATTTTCGAACATTTAAAAATCTATAAGCATCAGTTTTGGGTCACCAGATTTACTTAGCGCGATAGTAAGATGCCCACCACAAAATCTTCAAAATAAGAAAAAACACTAGCGGATAAAATATAAAAAAATATTAATTATCAATATGCTTCTGAGTTTAGTAATATGTTAAGTTATCTGTGTAACCAGTCAATTATCAATATAACAGTTCCAGAACGGTTGAAATCTGCTGAAGTTAAGCCTTACTTCAGGGAAGGAGGTACAGAAATCCCGTCAAATTTCCGTTGGATTTCTCTTTGGCCAGCATTCTCGAAAATTTTGGAGAGAGTAATAGACTATTGCTTCTTAATCATCTGACACCAAATAATATATTGTCAAAGTCATAGTTCGGATTTCCAGAGGGATTTGATGTTGAGAAGGCTATCGCCATATACAGTGAGAATGTACTTATTTCATTAGACAATACATTACAGGCTACTCGTTCATTTTGTGATGTGTCAAAGGCATTTGGCTGTGTGTATCACAATATTCTTTTATGCAAATAAAAACATTACGGCGTGACAGGAAATTCTGCAGAACGCTTCAAACGCTAATCCCTGACAGGAAACAAAGGTCGTCATTAGGAAAGAGACATGTATTAAACTAGCAGCCGTCATTCAAGTGGGAACTGATTGCATGTGGTATCCACAAGGTTCCAACTTAGGGCCCTTACTTTTTCTTGTGTATATCAATGACCAAATGCCATGTTTGTTTTGTTTGCGGATGATACAAAAAGTGAAATACATAACAGATCAACCATAGTCTTAGAAAGATTGGTTAGTGAAATTTTCATAGACATTAAATGAATGGTTCGTAGTCAATTCTTTGTTACTATTTACTAAACTTTGAAAAAGACACTGTATGGCGTTTAGAATTTGTAAGAGGTTTCCCACCAGTATAGCCTAAAACATGACGACAAATAGATCTCTATTTGCAATGCGAATGTTGCCAGACCTAATTGAGATAAAAATGAAAAATCTAGCATATTGTGGTTGCTTTCATTACATTATTCCTGCATGAAATTTGTCATTAAAAACTATATATTTTCAAACCAGCAGTTCAGCTCATGAAATCAGTACTAGAAATGAGGATAATCTTCGCAAAGATTTAACGTCACTTACTTCGCTACATTTAATCTAGCTTTTTGCGAAGACGCCATTTTGATGGTACAGTAGACTATTACTCTGTTATCTGTTGTAACTCTTCGAAACTACGCACGCATACAGAAGAAACATCGGATCTGAAGCACCTAAAAGGACGTTATCCTATACGGAGTGAGTGAAGAGGAATGGCACGTGACAGTATTAGCGATTCTGAACAGAAAACTTCATTTGGACATACGTCCTATTTCGAATGGTTTCCGAGATAAAATCCATTTAATGTACATTGTTTCTTATTTTCTGTATTACTTAAACATCATCATTGTTTACAGCATACCACAGTTCCGTAGAGGAAGTGAGACAAATAATATGAATCGGGACACTTGTGGTCTATGAAGTCGGGAAACTACCTCAAATGGGCTTACAAAAACAACTTAAGATAAAATACATGTGCGCCGCGCGAGATTTTTAATATTCTCGCAGAGAAAAAAAATAGCACTTCGTTTGTAGGAAATTTAATGTTGTTTAATTTTGTATAGCGACACATTTTCGCTGCAGGATGCGGTTTTCGAGTTATTCAAGAAAAAGTGCGAAAGTTATATTAAATGTATCCTACCTCGAAACTATTCGGAATAGGGCATATGTCCATACGAAGTTTTTTGTTCAGATTCACTAATATTACTACCCCTCAAAGCGTGTACGTTTTCTCCTGACTCACCCGGTATATAATAACGGCTCTAAACAGAAAACAGTGGCGTCATTTATTGTACGACCCTCGTATCATGTGTATATACACTTAGGTGCAGAGATGCAAGCTATTGACGTGAAACAGAGACCTTGAAAAGCTGAGCATACCATGAGTAAAGTTGCAAAGACATAGTACGTGCAAAGAGAATGGGACGGTAATGACAGTTGTCGTCGCCTTTACAAACTGTTCCCAAGCATTCGTGAAAGAATGAAACTGCATTATATTAATCGAAGTAGAGGCATGATCCATTTCAAAACGGGACATGCCCGTCCATGACCACACCCCCTCTATCTGTATCAAACCTGAATAAGACAAACCGGTGATAACGGCGCTAAGGGCAACAATGCTGTACCTGTGGACCTGCGTTTTTAATCAAAAGACCCTGGTTCACCGAGAATAAATAACATTGCCATTCGAATGGCCAGACTTCAGGATTGCAATAAAACTTTCTTCGTTATGTGGTCCCTAATGATTTGCCTCACCTTCTCAACGTCTCCTTTCCACGCCAATAGCATGTAACTCTGTACCTAACATTATTAGTGTAATATTCATTCACAGGATCCTTAACAATGCTTTCATCAAATCTGATAAGGTTCAGTAACCGATGGGACGCTAATAACTCAAGCTTAAAGCACTTCTCAGGTTACATTAGTTATATTTTCCTCTGCATTCAAATTTTTTACGTCGCTTCGTTAGTATTAAATAGCATCATTATTACCTAATATAATTGAACTCATTTGTTTAACAATTGTTTCAATTATCCTTTTATTTCTTGCAAAGTTGTTAGTAAATGGAATTGAGATTATAGTTAGTGTGTCTATAGGAAGACTCTGTCAGTGGGGAATAAGTTTTGTGTAGACTATAGTTCACTCACTCTGGGTACTGAAAAACTTGCAACCCGTATGGGACATAACGTCTCGAGTTCTACTGAGTCACCACAAAACCAGTGGGCTTCATTCAAAAAGTAGAATAAACCAAAAAGTAGTGGGAAATCCAGAGGGTGCGTTGTGACTTGAGTTCTCTAGAGGCTAGCGCGGTACTGCTACGTTTCACTGAAATGTGTGTCTCACGGCACAGCAACGTAACAAGATGCAGAATTCACCAGAGAGCAGGAGAACGTCATTTTAAATATAAAAACAACACAAAAGCACCTGGCTGGCAAATAAGTACAGCCCAGGACAAGTCAATTACACTAATGATGACATGGTGTAATAGTTGAGAGCGGTGGCTGATTTGTATTAGCACACACAATGTAGAAAAGAAACAATAAAAGACAAAACCCACTGACGGTGTCGCACCTGTGATGAAATAGGTTTGGGTATCAAAGAAATTTAAAACTGTGTTCTAACAAAACGGCAAAACCTCTTATTTGTTATCCTCTTGAGTTATTGAGAGTCATCACGGAAAAATTGAAAGCAGATGAAAAGACTGAGATTTGGGCCATATTTTAGTGTAAAACTTACTGTAAAAAGGGAGTGTAATGACCTGTCTCTGTCGTTAACAGGTGCAACCATACAGCGATATTATTGCACTTGACCTCCCATGGCCGTTATCGGAAACACGCGCTGACCTTACAGTAAACAAGTACAGTGGTGACTAAGGGAAATGGATCGCATTGTGAATGATTTCAAGACAGATGTCCATATTTCATCAAGTGTTTCCTCGTGTTCTCGTAAAATGCCGCGATAAAAACTCACGGTAAGTCGACCGAAGAAGCGCCCTCACTCCCAGGTGCAATAATACTGTGCTAGACTAACGTCTTTATAAGTGCGAAGATATAGCAAGTGTCCCAAACAAACGTGGGTGACCCGCCTTCTCTCAGGAACGCGTGCGCTACTTCCGGTCCGGTCTGCGTGGCAGACCACATTTCCGCTTAGGTGGGGCGAGGAAGCAGACCGGAGCAGCTATTGCGCCACTGTCTGGTAGCATAATTTGGCGCCTAACGGTAAATTCTACGTCCGGCTGCGGGACTGGAGAATGCGACCAGGGCACGGATTTCCAGTGTCACGGTCACGAGAAAGCTCCCGGCCTTAGCTGACCAAAATAAATAAGAAGAGAGTGTCTCAATGCGTTACAGATCCGTGGAAGAATCCACTTCAAGACCGCGGTCAGTCAGGGTGTGAGAGATACAGTAAGGAGTGTTGACCATTCAACATATAGTTCGTAATGCAGCGCCAACAGCTATGTGGAAAAGTTTAATAGTAATTTGTCCTCCATCAGTAGCCTCATGCACTTCGCTTCAGAAAGTCATGGCAATATGTGTAGGGGTTGGACAAAAATATGGAAACACCACGAGATATGCATGCTTGAAAATAAATGCTGATGGTGTCCAAGCTTGCAGTTGTGCTGTTGTATTTGATCATGAACGACATCTCTGCAGTGCCCTCAATACGTTGCGAATGTCAGCCGTGGCCAGCAGTGTTTTTGTAGATGTGAGTGCATTATGTAAGAGCTCAGTGAATTCAAATATGGGTAAATGGTTGTTACTCGTCTGGTAGGTGCTTTCGTAACCAAGGGAGCCAAAGTATTTGGTGTTCCAAGGGGCGCCGTATCGAAGATTTATGCTGCATACAGGGAAAGAACCTTTCGAAATGTGGTGCTACAGAAGAATGCTGAAGATTAGATGGGCAGATCATATAACTAATGAGGAGGTATAGGATTGGGGAGAAGTATGTGGCACAACTTGACTAGAAGAAGGGATCGGTTGGTAGAACATGTTCCGAGGCATCAAGGGATCACCAATTTAGTATTGGAGGGCAGCGTGGAAGGTAAAAATTGTAGAGGGAGACCAAGAGATGAATACACTAAACAGATTCAGAAGGATGTAGGTTGCAGTAGGTACTGGGAGATGAAGAAGCTTGCACAGGAAAGAGTAGCATGGAGAGCTGCATCAAACCAGTGTCAGGACTGAAGACCACAACAACAACAGGGAAAGCGGAAAAATGTCATCCGCTAGGTCAGAACACGGACAAAAGTGTGCGTTGAGTGATCGTGACGGGTGTGTATTGAAGAGGATTGTGACGAAAATTAAGAGTACGACAGCTTCAGAAGTTACTGCAGAACTGAATAATTCTCACACACTCTGTCAGCACCAAGTACACGAAGGGAGCTCCAGAAGCAGGAATTTCAGGGCGAGCTGAAATTCCAAAATCACTCAGTGATACAAATACCCGAAACAGTAAAACATTGTGCTGAAGTTATAAAACCGGGGCTATGGAGCATCGGGAGAATGTCATCTGCCGGCCGCTGTGGCCAAGCGGCTCTAGGCGCTTCAGTCCGGAGCCGCGCCGCTGCTACAGTCGCAGTTTCGAATCCTGGCCTGGGCATGGTTGTGTGTCATGTGCTTAGGTTAGTTAGGTTTAAGTAGTTCTAAGTCTAGGGGACTGATGACCTCGGATATTAAGTCCCATAGTGCTTAGAGCCATTTGAACCATTTGATTTGAGAATGTCATTTGGTCGGATGAGTCTTATTGCTGATATTTGATTTTTGGGCATACGGCCGTGGTTAAGGCATAATTCTCTGCCAAACATTTCGTCTTCCAATGCTGTCAGAGTCTTTAACGAATAATAAAGCAGTTACAGTCTCAAGCATGCTCAGCAAACCGAACTGCATATAATATATTCACGCAAGTGTCGGTTCGTGACGTCATCAGACTGCTGCCTATGATCGCGAAGTCGTGCCGAAGTGCGGGAAAAGTTAGTGCCGTTTGTTTTGTTTAGTACTAAGGCCCACAAGTTGTCTAATTTCAATCCTAATCCTTATCTGTTAAAGTTGTTTTCGTGCTCTTAAATTTCTATGGCCTCTCTGTACATCCGAGGACAGTAATTATTACATCTTGCTAAAATCACAATGTCAGAGAAACGAATTTGGTGGTTTCCTGGTCTCAGTGCTTGATCTGCTACTGCTGATTTATCTGTCTTGCCCGCGCGACAGTTGCCCTTGTGTTCTTTCTTTTTGTAGTCTCAATGTACACTTGACCGCAAGTGCAAGGGATATTGTACATACTTCTGCTGTGGCAAGCGTCAGTCATGGGTGCTTTGCATCGTTTAATTATTCGTGCTCATTTCTAGTTGGCTTAAACACTATATCAATACCGTTTTTTTTCTGAAAGCTCTGCTGATGCGATCTGTGACGGAAGGAAAATTGCCCTTTTAGTTGTTTTTCTTTTCATTAAAAAGTTCGGCATGCTGAGCTTGTTTGAGACTGTTGCTGCTTTTTGGATCGTAAAGCGTCTGATGGTGTCTGCAACATTGGAAGACGAAACGTTAGGCAGAAAATTATACCTTGCAACACAGCCTTATGCACTTAAAACAGTTATCAGCAATAACGCAAATACCAGCCTTGAAAGCCTGTATTCGGATGAGTCTTTTTTCACACTTTTTCCAATTCCTGGCCGAGTTTTCGTTTCACGAGTAAAACATGGCGGCAGTTCGGTGATGATTTGGACCCATATCGTGTTATCCATGGGCCCCATAGTTACTCTGCAAGGTCACATTACTGCCAAGGGTTACATGACCATTTTGGCTAGTCAGGTCCATGCCGTAATGCAAAGTTTGTTCCCATATGGCGATGCTGTGTCCCAAGACGACAGGGCCCAGGTTCACACAGCTCACATAGTCCAGGACTGGCACTGTGAGCACGAGGATGAATTGTCGCATCTCCGCTGGTCACTACAGTCCCCACATCTCAATATTCTTGAGCCTTTGTGGCCTACTTTGCAGAGAAGAATGCGGGATCGCTGTCCACCTGCATCATCATTACGTAAGCTTGCCACTATTATCCAGGAGGAATGGTATAAGACTCCCTTGAAAACCACACAGGACCTGTATTTTCCGCTCCGAGACGACTGGAAGCTATTTTGAAATTCAACGGTTTTCCTACACCGTATTAGGCGTGGTAACGTGTTCTGTTTTTGGCGTTTCCATAATTTTGTCCAGCCCCCATACACTGAGGTGACAAAAAGCATGGGATACCTCCTTAATAGCGTGTCGGACCTCCTTTTGTCCGGTGTAGTGCAGCACCCCGACGTGGCATGGACTCAACAAGTCACTGGAAGTCCCCTGCAGAAATAGTGAGCCATGCTGCCTCTATAGTCGTACATAATTGCGAAAGTGTTGCCAGTGCAGGATTTTGTACACTAACTGACCTCTCTATTGTGTTCCAGAAATGTTCGATGAGATTGATGTCGGGATATGTGAGTGGCCAGATCACTCGCTCGAATTGCCCAGAATGTTCTTCAAACCAACTGCGAACAGTTGTGGTCCGATGACACAGCACGTTGCCATCCACAAGAATTCCATCGTTGTTTGGGAATACGAATTCCATGAATAGACTAGGCTCTTCAGTCTGGAACCGCGCTGCTGCTACGGTCGCAGGTTCGAATCCTGCCTCGGGCATGGATGTGTGTGATGTCCTTAGGTTAGTTAGGTTTAAGTAGTTCTAAGTCTAGGGGACTGATGACCACAGATGTTAAGTCCCATAGTGCTTAGAGCCATTTGAACCATTTGAAAGTAGACGCAATCATTTAATACTAGCACGAAAATGAGAGTACAATCCTATCTACTTTTAAATATGTATTTTACCTTGACACGTTTACTTTGTTCTCTTCCACGCTCTACCTAGTGAGGTGGCGCAGTGGCTAGCACACTGGACTCACATTCGGGAGGACGACGGTTCAATCACGCGTCCGGCCATCCTGATTTAGGTTTTCCGTGATTTCCCTAAATCGCTCCAGGCAAATGCGGAGATGGTTCCTTTGAAAGGGCACGGCCGACTTCCTTCCCCGTCCTTCCGTAATCCGGTGAGACCGATGATCTCGCTGTCTGGTCTCCTTCCCCAAATAACCCAACCCTCAACTCTTCCACGCTGTACACCACTCCATGCTTTCCGGTCCACTGTCAGAACTGTTTGCCTTTTCTTCAGTTATACCCTATCTCCAAAGGGAAAAAAAGAACAGGCAAGTGCAAGTAGAAATCGAGCTCTCAGGGTTGTGTGCAAACTTATTTACGTGTTCAGATCACCTACAGATTTTAATTGGTTGCTTCGAATGTTTTCGAATACATTAATGAATCTCCTTGGTCATCTACCAAAAGTTCACCTGATTAGAAAATTACCGTCCATTTCCTTTCGATATTTATTATGGTTGTAATTATGTCTTCCATTCCATCCTCTTCTCTCGTCAATATGGTTGTTTTCTTGTCACTCTTAGTGAAATGGTTTTTGAGTTTAACATCACTTAAACGTCACTGTCACAAAGAAAATCAAAACTGGTGATACACATTAATAGATGTTTCAGACTCATTGGAAGATCAGTAACATACACAAGCAAAAGTAAAGCCACAAACGTAATTTGTCGAACCCCATATGAAACTAGTTCTAAACATGATACAGGAATAGATTATAATGATACCTTTAGTTCCTTGTAACAGGGATCAGATTTGAACCATATTAAAGAATTTCCTGTCATCATCGTCATCATCATTATCAGCAACAGCAGCGAATTCAGTCACTTGGTGGTGCGGCCTCTGAGTCGGCGTGCAGCATGGGATCCCAGGAGGTTGTTTTATTTCTGCCGATCTCGACCTTCCTATTGCTAACTGAATCCAGCTGTCTTTCGTACGTTTCAGCTCCATCGATCCGGTGGTCTTCCCCCCAGGATCTTTTTGTAGAATCGGCTCTGGTCTAGTATTTGTTTTGAGCATCTGTCATCCTTTCTTCGAGCGACATCAATATTATCCACAAATATGTTAAAAAGCTTTATTTTCATATGATCCTATGTAAAAATTGTATATATTGACCACCAATTTTTTAAAAATCATTTATTGACGTCAATTTTTATGTATTTTAATAACCTTTTAAACACATCTAAATTTTGGGTGAAGAGCAGTTTTTTATCCGCAGCCAGTCTACTCCCTTCGTGGGGAATCGAAATAACAATGGAAAAAATCCTAAATGGAGATAGCCGAGGAACCTAAAGATGTAAGTGTAGAAAATTGACGTTTCCGACAGATTTGAGAACGATTTGCTACAATGATGTGCATTTCATATAATGGCAGTGAAGAGGGGAGAAATCAGTAATCAGTAAAGGTAATGAATACCAGTGATACAAGATACCCTCTAGTATGCTGTGTCTGAAGGTCTGTGAGGTATATACATACATTAGATTTTGAAACAGAAAGCTTTAGTGAAATACCTAAGACCACAGCTCAGAGCATTTTAAGAAGACAGCTAAGTCAGATATTGAAAAATCGTGAGCAAAGCAAAATCGTTTATATGGATGCGAACACACAGTGAGTCAACTACACTGAGAAACCTTAGAAACCAACATCGCAAACACACGAGCAAACCAGAAAAAGGGTTGTGAAACCACATGCGGTGGAAATGTTGAGCAACAAAATACTTTGAGTAGCAGCTTGGAATAATATGAATGATAATTTCACATGTTTGGCGATATTTCATCTCCCAAATACGCTACGTTTGCTTATTTCATTGTTGATATACCCTTGGAATCTCTGGAAGACTCGAGAATAGTAACGTACACAGAGTTGGTGCATTTGAAGTCTGCCTTTGGTTTTAACCAGTGCCTGCAGTGAGATGCTGGCTTTTCACAGTTCGTTATCAGTTATACTTACAAAAACCGACACTTATCAATACATATCGCATTGGCCAACACGATGAAAGTGAACTCTTTGGCAGAAATGGACGAATGAATGTATCAGCATTTGAGGTCTGAACTTAAAATGATGGTGCTGTTATTGCACTAATGTTGTGAACACGAACAGGACAGACTATTAGCTCACCTCAGCATCTCTCACAATAACTGACAAACAAGCTACAGGAATGTGAGCATAGAACTGGCAGAATCTCACTAATACCTGACACTTCTCAAAATCTCTATGATTTTGAAATTGAACTATTCGATTTACATGCAAGATGATTAAGAGTCTATTAGCTGTTACAGGGAAATGGTGTACTTCACATTCCCCAGGTGCATCTTCATTTGGTGCCTCCTTCAATAAGGTGTTTTTGTGGGAAGACTTTTGCTGACCAAGGTTGTGAATGGTCATTATAGTGAGAGGATCTGCTGTTATGACTTACACTGTACCCCACTTGGTGGATTATTTCAGATTTATAGAGGTAACTAACATATGTTTATACAATTCCTGTAAATTGTAAGTGCAGAGCTAATGTTCAGTAACACCTTTGATGCATTCATATCAGTCAAATTGGTGAATATAACAATGTAAGCACCCCTCAAAGTGTTGCAACACTTTATGAAACTTACCCTCACATAATTAATTAAAAGGATGCTTGCAAAGGCGGTGTTCTGCTGATCATAAGATCGAGTGTCATGAGATGTGATGTAAAATGACCAAGGTCGTGGGCAGTTTCATTTATGAAGGCTATTCTGAAATATTTTTGATAAGTTTAGACTTCGAGTATTGTATACGAAGCTGGAATATGGTGGGGAAACTGAACAGTTCGCACACTGTACAGGAGATGTTATTAACACTTCATCCCACACATCTATAAGTTAAAAGAAAATTGGAACAAATTGCCCCTAAAACTGTAAAAAATTGCCCCAAAACTCTAACAAAACACCTCCTCACTGTAAAAAACTGCACCAAAGCTAGAAAAGATTACGCCCAAAACTGTAACAACATTCCCAGAAACTGCAAACCGGATCGCTGACCTTAGCACAGTCTGCGTGGTGAGCAATCTAAGACGGCAATCCTGAGAGTACTATCGCAGTCTACATGGTTCTAAGATAAGAATTAAAGATGGCGACCCATGGCGTTATCCACGATGTTAGAATATAAGATGACAAGCCAAGACGGTGAACCTTAGGATAACGGCAAAACCTGGAATGTTGACATCCAGAAAATTTGATGTAATTTCTGTGGCACTGCAATCATCTACTCGAACCACTCGTCCTCAGCGCACAGGCTTACTAGCCATGAAGTGGATCTGCGAATTGAGCTCTGTATGCTATAGTAAAATGTTGAACATCATTATAAAGCGTCATCGGAAATCTACCACATCCATACAGGAAAAACTGACTCGCACACCTGATGTAAGTACTAGCCGATTCCTTTTTGTCAGTGTTTGTTATTGTTGTTATGTGTGTATGTGTGTGTGTGTGTGTTTTTCGTGGTTTCCTTGTATTGCTACCTCAGCACAACAGATCCCTGACATGGATGATGCAACTGATGATAAATCTGAGTAGTAGACAAAATCAAGCAATCACAAAGGCATACTCCCTTGTGCAGCTCCCAACATGATGTAGTAGAAATCAAGTGAGCACGCAAAGCTGTTCTGAGACTTTACGTTTCCACTGTCTCCATCACCTGTGCCACTAAGTCAGCATGCAGACAAGCTCTCTGTTGTAATGCATGAAATATCGAAGCAAGGCACATTATTGTTTCCAGACCTCATCTACATCTACATCCATGAGAGATGATGTTTGGTTTGTGGGGCGCTCAACTGCGCGGTTATCAGCGCCCGTACAATTACCCAATCTTTGCTCAGTCCAATTTCGCCACTGTCCTGGATGATGATGAAATGATGAGGACAACACAATCACCCAGTCATCTCGAGGCAGGTGAAAATCCCTGACCCCGCCGGGAATCGAACCCGGGACCCCGTGCTCGGGAAGCGAGAACGCTACCGCGAGACCACGAGCGGCGGACATCTACATCCATGTTTCCACTATATCCAATGCCTGCACCACTCATTGAGCCTTAACTAAGTCGTATCAGAATTCTGCTGTTCAACACCACTTATCAACTGACCACAAATGGACTGAAGCGCATTAATTTCAATTTAGCACCAACGCAGACTTCAAAATTTTAGTAGAAAGAGAAAAGTCTGCTGTTCAACACAATGTATCAACTTTCCACAAATGGACTGAATTGTATTAATGTCAGTTTAGCACCAACATAGACTTCAAAATTGTAGTAGAAATAGAGAATATCCGCCTGGATACAAAGGTGCAATTCAGTGATATGGAGTGGGATCCGCTGTGCAGCAACCTGAAATACATCGAGGACTCCATGACAACAGACTGCAATCCATTTCCTTGAGACATCTACATCTTTAGCAGCAACAGTGCAATCACCATAGGTATATTTCGAAGTGATATGATAAACTTAGCATCTCGCATCCGAACACAGTGTATATGTTTATAGCATCCAATTGTTGTGAACCTGTGCAGATTGTACACCACGATATAGATTGCAATGGGCAGATTCAGTCTATGGCGAGTACATGTTGTAATGAGTATTAATTGGAACATTAAGTTCATGAGGAGGAGGAGTTAGACTAGTGTATAAGTGCATTTATGTGTGTTATACCTAAGCCTGCTAGTATGACTCCTATAAAGAGAAAGTCCTTACAGGATGAGTATACAGACAGCATACCTGTGTCTATTAGTGCTCCAATTGGTTTGAATGCAATACATGTTAATTTAAAGCATATAAAAAACAGTTATTTGGAGAATATAGCAGGTTCATCACTGAGGTACATGTAGGAAAAAAATTGACAATGTTTTAACAATACTAAATTATTTTAAAAAGTAAAAAAATATATATTAACAATGTATAAAAGTTGTATCAAACTATAAACAATATTTTTACGAGTTCCATTGTGTTTTATTCCATCTCACATACATGACCAGTCATATCAATTTGACCACAGAGTATGTTCGACATCAACGTGCAATAACCACTCACAGACGGCAAGTGGCAGCACTAGCAGTGGGGAGTATATACAGTGCATTGTGGAGACATGGAAAACAATGCAGTCGTTGTTGCAATGCGGAAATGGAGCGATTTATTTGACATCCAAAAGGACATGTTCATTGGCTTTTGAGTCAAGGGTGGAAGCATATCCAAAACAGCTAAGTTTGTAAACTGTTTGCGTGTCACCATGGTTAATGTATACCATGCATGGCGAAGTAGCGCTATCGAAAACCAGTGCCGTACCAACTGTGGTACACCTCAGCCCATAGATGACAGGGATGAATGATGGCTGCGGAGATGCGTACAGGAGAACAGACATGCAACTGTTGAGCAACAGACCACCCATTTGAACCAAGGAGGAACCAACAGTCTCTCCTCAATGACGATCAAGCAAACGTCGCTGCATATGGACCTCCCAAGCAGGCAGCTGGTTCAGGCGCCCAGTTGATGCACCCTTGCTGACTACTGTGCATTGGTGATGAAGGCTGGAATTTGCATGTTAATATCACAGCTGGACATCCAATGAGTTGCGACATATGGCCTTTTCAGATGAATCATTAGACGGATAGCCACTGGCATGTACAACGTGTAATACCTCACAGCAAACATTCTACAACGATCTCTCAAGGATCCAGGCTGGAGGAGGTAATGTTATGTCTTGGGGATTGTTTTTGTTGCACCTCCTAGATGATCTCATCATTCTGGAAAGCACAATGGATCAACATAAGTATGCATCTATTCTTGTGGACCATGTCCAACCCTTCATGGAGTTTGTTTTCCTCAGTACAATGGTATCTACCAGCAGCACAATGCAACATATCACACAGTTCGTAGTGTTTGTGCTTGGTTTTAAGAGCACTGGAATGAGTTTGCCATATTCCCCTGGCCAACAGACGCCCCGGATTTAAACACAATCGAGAATCTGTGAGACCATGTGATCGGGCTTGTTCTTGCCACGGATCCTCAATCAAGAAACCTAGCATGTCTGACCAACGCACTGGAGTCGGCATGACTCCACATCCCTGTTTGTACTTTGCAGTACCTAATCAACTCTCTTCTTTCACGTCTTGCAGCTGTCCGAGCTGGAAAAGTTGGTTATTCTGGCTTTTGACAGAAGGTCACATTAATGTGACTGGACAGTGTATATCTCATAAGATTCAACAGTTCAGCTGTAGGAGAGAGAGTCTTCGTAGTTCATACATTTGCAGTGTCAAAGATATTTTATAGTCGAGTTGTATCTATGTCAAAGAAACTTAGCACTTTTGTTACACAAGATAAAAGTTAACAGTTCAGCTGTTGCGATGTCAGAGAAAGAGAGAGAGAGAGAGAGTGACTTAACAGTTTATACATTTCCAGTTCTTGTTGGACTTAGTTCAGAAGTAGGAGAGGTAAGATGATAAATGAAAATAATGCGCATAAGTAATTTATATGTGAAAACTATTCATAGATATTGAATTTATTACAACAAAATGTGTAGCATATATACGAAGCTTGACAGCTGCGGGTCATCATTATTTCGTGTTATCAATATATGAGAAAGTAAAAATGGGTGCCACCGCTGCTATGTGGCCCTGGAGCTAGATTTCTTAAGAATCGTTAAACATAAAGCCATAATTAGGATAGGATAAGTCAACACACTTGCCTAAAGCAATGCAGATTGCTATGGTGAGACTTACCCTACGGTGAAGATACGTTAAGCCACTCTTCGAAGATATTGTCATATATGTGTTGGAACATGAAGTTCATGATGAGGATGAGGGTTTAAATGTGTGTATAGGTGTGTGTATGTGTGCTATACCTAAGTATAGTAGTATTACTGCTATAACGGAAATTCCATGTAAGTAGAGTTTACAAAAGGCATCCCTAAGTCAATTAGTGCTTCAATTGGATTGCATGAAAAACATGCTGAATTTTAAGTCGATACAAAACAGTTATTTGGAAATTATTACAGAGTGATGAATGCCCTATATCATGTGATATGATGAATCACAATTTTGTGTAACTGGAATTATATGTATCAAACAGGTGAGCCATACACAAGGTGTTTGTGGCAGGGAGGGAGGGTGAGACTGCCCCTCACGAGTGTCACCTTACCCAAGACCACACAATCCTGTAACTGCATTCAGGTACAGCACCGCAGTATACTGTCTGGCTAATGCACTGTGCTACCAAATTTGAAACTACGTGTGGGTACAGTTCTCTAATGTCCATCTTAGGGCTTTGCAGCACTGCTCGCGAATTTGCATCCAGGTACAGCATTACAGTATTCTGCTCAGCTAGTGTGTTGTACAACTGTCCAAAACTGTGGCTCGGTGTAGCACAATACTTTACCATCCTGCTATTGTGCAGCACTATGTGTACATACGGGTGACGCTCATGAGAGAGCGGACACTCCCTCCTTCCCTGCCACAAACAGCTTATGTGTGGTTCACTTGTTCGATACATATAATTCCACCTATACATGATTGTGATCCATCATATAACATGATATAAGGCATACATCAGATGGGATTATATGGGAGGTCTTGCCACCTTGGATTTTGAAGAATACAGGGGGGAGAAAAATTGTGTCACGAAATTCTAACCCTGGGTGGCTGATGCCAGTAGGTTCCAAAATTACTAATTTTATGTAGGTCGACACCGCACAATTTTTAAACTACGGAAACTTGGCGCCACGCGCTCCGATTGGCCGCAGGAACCATAGCGCTGCCCGTCAACCGACGAACGGCAACAGGGCAATCCTACGGCCAATCGGAGCGCGTGGCGCCAAGTTTCCGTAGTTTAAAAATGGTGCGTTTTCGACCTACACAACATTAGTAGTTTTGGTTCCTACTGGCTTCAGCTATCCAGGGTTAAAATTTCGTGTCACAATTTTTCTCCATCCTGTGCGTAAGAAGCCTTAAATCATGACTACACATTTTGCTTTGTCATATAAGAAGAAGCTGAGAGTGCAGTTTGGAGAAAGGGAATGTGAGACTGCATACACATTAATTATTTGGGATTTTATCTGTTCAGTGGGAACAGACAGCCCATGACCATAGTTCCTTCCATACAGATATCAAAGGCTGATCCAAAATTTTTCCAGCTGTACTAGATGAATGCCATAGAAGTTGTATATGGAGTTAATTTCATGAGAAATATTTTCCACAGGTTCTATCTGTTGGAATAAAGACGCATTAAATACAGAAATGGATGCAAGTGATATTAAACTTCAGGAATCTGTAATGGAACTTTGAGCCCCAGTGGAGCCTGCTTTAAACCAATATTTTGTTCAGGGCTCTCGTAGCATCGGTTTTGCATACCAAAGGCACTGGCATTTCAAAACAAAATGAATAGAACTATGGTTTGAGGCAGAAACCACTGGGGCTCAAAGAGTTAATCAGTCTGTCATACGCTTCTTTACTTTGTGCTTGATTCTTGTTTCGTACCTCCTCTCTGTTTCGTCATAGCCTTCACCCTCCTCTTCCCACTTGGATTCTCTTTCGGCTTGGCCTTCCTTTTCTCTTTTGTATTCTTTTGTTTTGGCTTGGCTTTTCCCTTCTTCTGGTAAGCCCTTCTTCCCCTCTCTGAAGCCCTTCTTCGACAGTTGGTTCTTCTGCCGTTCACTCACCACGTTGAGTTTACTCTAGT
The DNA here is from genome assembly GCF_023864275.1 of Schistocerca cancellata. Taxonomy (NCBI): domain Eukaryota; kingdom Metazoa; phylum Arthropoda; class Insecta; order Orthoptera; family Acrididae; genus Schistocerca; species Schistocerca cancellata. Next base: position 348,602,712 of record NC_064629.1, on the reverse strand, counting down.
GTTCTTGTTTGTAATCAATAGTTAGAGTTCCGAACCTTCTGGTATTATCACTTCCGTTTTTTCTTTTGGTTTCTTTTGCTCTATTTCAGTTGGTTCTTGACCTTTGTGTTGTAGCGATGAACCCAGATTTTACTGCTGACTGTCGCGCATGCGACCTGTAGTCGTTTAAGAAGATCACTTCGAAATTTTCAAGCTTTCTGTAAGACGAATCTGCCATGTTTATGAACCACCCTTCATATACCGTAACTAACACATCAGTCTCCTGTCTATCTCAACAAAGTCTGGAGAAAGCACTTTTAAACCGCGTGAGACATACAATGGTATGCAGAACTTTGCTCGACTTTAATGCTTGAAAGTGGCGAACAGTGATGTCATTGTCCATAATCGTACAGAAATAGTAATATTAAACTGGTGGATGACGGTGTTAACTTCTTTTCACAACAATTTATTAATTTAGATGAGAATGTTTACGTTCAGTAACAGTTTTTTGTTACGTTAACAGCAGTTTTCAAATTCGTACATTCCTGTTGAACACAGCTTGCTAATTTGACTAGCCAGTCATTCTTCTGATTACACGTACCCTCTGCGTTGGCAGTGTTTCTGTTCTAATCATTAATCCGACGGATTGTGTTAGCAACTGAACTCCGTGTCTGTCCCGAGTACCAGGAAGTGTATGTCTTCAGTTAAGTGATTTCCGTTTTTACTTCATCATTCTTAGTATCCAATTCATATCTCAGTTCATCCTGTTGCGCCGCAAGCATACCGGTGAATTCGTCTCACTTGTTACGAATTACGGCCTCTAATTCGAGATGGATTCATGAATGCTTAGCTTGATTCCATCTATCTTTTAAAGTTTCTTATTAACTTCTAATACAAACTGCTCGATTACTTCTATACTCTCATGTTTCTGCTTAATTACATCTACATTTTCAAGTATATTATTTCCCGTAGAACTTGAAAAATCGCGTCATTACTATTCATGATACAACTATGCCTAATAACTGACGCTGAAGTTTCCATTGTGGCATTCGGATGCGGATTCCCAAGTTCATGAGTTTCTTAAAACTCATTACTGCTTGAAAATCATGAATCAATATTCAATTCTGCATTGATCAGACCATTAACGACAGCTTCTGCATCTGGTTCGGCAATCACACTTTAATATTCAGTCATTTCGGACAGTATTTTACAAACCATTTCTTAGTACCTAAGAATTCCTGACCTGACACAGTACCACGAAAAAAAAGCCTATAACACAAATTCACAGTTCCCAATGCATTCCTGGAAGATGTTGGTTTTATTTCCATTCCGCTCGTCGCGCCGATGTGAAAAATACATTCTTGAAATACAGAGCATCAGCCGTTACGCAACACAGCGCACAACTCTGCGCCCTTGAGTGCGTGCAGCTATGTGGCACTTCGCTTTTGTGTCGCTATCAATGCCATATTATGTTGTTGATTTTACTTCAGGGTTGAACGTTACAGTGAAGGGTCTGTGACATAACGGGTCTCCTCTACAGAGTGATTCAGCTAAGCTCTTCATCTCAAATATTTCCGGAACCGTTAATATACTGTAACTCCGTTTTTACTTAAATGGATTGTGAGAAAGTAGCCTGGACGCCGCATCGTGTCTTTTCATAGCTACAGTGATATCAGAATCAAATTCGCTCTTTCAAACGTAGCTATTGTAATTTTTGCAACTAAAATATTAGTTAAAAATCCGATTAATAGTTTCGGAGTAATTAAAATATTTAAAACTTAGGATTCATCTGCTTTTTAAATAGTTACAAAATGTAGCAATAGATGGCGCTATAAGCATAATAATTTAATAGTGGTCGACTACAAACGACAAATGAATCATACAACAATGCCTAAGGTGTACGTGTGACGTTAAACAAGCTGTACTACTCAGTGTGCATGGATGTACAGGTGTGATACTGTTAGTTACGTAAGCCCATCCACCACGGAAAGGTCATATCACATCGGATAGGAAAAATCGCTTTTTAATTGTCCTGAGGTCAAAAACTGCATAAAAGCATCAATCAAATAGGTTTTTAATTGTCCTGAGGCCGAAAACCGCATAAAAAGCATCAATCGCATCGGTTTTAATTGTTCAAATGGTTCAAATGGCTCTGAGCACTATGGAACTTAACATCTGAGGTCATCAGTCCCCTAGAACTTAGAACTACTTAAACCTAACTAACCTAAGGACATCATACACATCCATGCCCGAGGCAGGATTCGAACCTGCGACCGTAGCAGTCGCGCGGCTCTGGACTGAAGCGCCTAGAACCGCTCGGCCACCTCGGCCGGCTGGTTTTAATTGTCCTGAGGCCAAAAATCGCATAAAAAGCAATCAAAATCAAATTGAATTATTAATTTCCAACTGACTGACGGAAAATATGTTCATTATGCTGTCCACCGTTTTCTGCAACAAGTTGAAATCGAGAAACGGCATGTTCCACAACTGATCGAAATGTTTCCAGGGTCACGTTCAGAATGTGTTGCGCAATGCGTGCCTTCAATGTAGCTCTTTCAGATAGCCCCACAGCCAGAAGTCACACGGATTAAGATCAGGTGATAGGGACGGCCAGGCTGTAGGGAAATGGCGGCTGATAATTCTAGCATTTCCGAAATGGTGCTTCAGCAGCTGCTTAACTGGATTTGCAATGTCCAGAGGTGCGCCATATTGCTTAAAAATGATACCATACACACATCCACATCCACGCTGTTGGAGATCTGGAATGACGTGGGTGCACAAAAGACACTCACAGTGCTTACCAGTGACGGTACAGATAACAGGACCGGAGGCACCTGTCTCTTCGAAAAAACATGGCTCTATGATAAATGATGCCATAAACCCGCACCACACAGTGCCCTATTCAGGATAACGTGGTACTGGCTGATTTGCGTGTGGATTTTCCGTTGCCCATATTCGACAATTCTGTGTATTGACATATCCTGTCAGATGGAAGTGGGCTTCTTCTGTCCACAAAATCTTCCACAGCCAATCATTGTCCACTTCCATGCGAGCAAGAAATTCTAAAGCAAAGGTCTCTCTTGCTGGCAGGTCAACAGGAAGCAACTCGTGCACATGGGTACTTTTGAATGGATAGGAAACAAGGATGTTTTATAGGATTTCGCGCACCGTGCTCAAGGGAATGTCCAATGTTCGGAGAATTCTCCATGCACCACCGCTCGTCTCCTCCCGCACTGTTATCGCCACTGCTTCCAATGACGTCGAATCAATTCGTTTCCTCCCTCTACCATGTTGCACACCAAAAGAACCCATCTTTTCGAATTTCCGAATCATTTTCTCCACACCCACGGCAGTTATCGGACCAACGCCTGTTTTTCAAACCCTTCAGTGTCCGGAACTTCTGCAGAGTGATGTGTTAACAGTCATCATTCTTGTAATACAGCTCTACAAGCAGAGCGCGATCGTGCATTGAGACAGTCATGGCAAACGTCGCAGACGCGAAAGGAGGAAAAGCCGTGTACCTGGCGTGTTTATACCAACTTCAATGGGTTGTGCGCATGACAGGTGTTTTCATTTATGTATTCAAATGGTTCAAATGGCTCTGAGCACTATGGGACTCAACATCTGAGATCATCAGTCCTCTAGAACTTAGAACTACTTAAACCTAACTAACCTAACGACATCACACACATCCATGCCCGAGGCAGGATTCGAACCTGCGACCGTAGCGATTTATGTATTCTGACACTACAGCGCTATCTATTGATCAATTTCCACACTTTTTTTTTCTTCTGCCATACGTTTTCCCCCTACCCCGATAATATTTCGCTGCAATTTGACGTTATTCTGACCAGTGGTGTTATTTGTACAGCATTTTGAAAGTTTGACTTCAATTATAATCAACCTGTAGATTTCAGTCTGTCTGTGTCATTCACGTATGTCGAGTGCTGATTATTTCGACAAAGGTGTCTTTCACAAACCAAGATAACGGAGATTGCAGAAGGAACACGATGAGAATAGTTGAGTTTTATGCACAAAGCTATTACAACAGACGGTGTCCAACAAGAATGAAAACTCAGCGAATGTGCAAAAATTTGTTATTCGAAGGTCGCTGGAATACTACACAGAGGAAAGCGAGACTGCAATGAGCTGTGCGAACGAAACAGATATTCTAGTTGCTGTTGCTCATAATCCAGTTGTTAGCTCCAGAGAAAATGCTGGGCTGAATGCTTCTAGAAGCATTCAGCCCAGCGTTGTTCGCATTTTGGGCGCAAACAGCTTCCACCAGTATAATGTGTCACTTCACTAGCAAATTAATCGCAGGGACTTGCAGAAGACACATGGAAAGCTATCGCTCAGTTCTGATGTGACGTCAGGCCAACAGGTTGTTTCTTCAAAGAATTCTCTTTACCGATGAAACTACCTTTACAGATAACGGAAAGCTATATGTAAGAAATACGCATTATTAGACCTTGAGAATCCGCACTGAAGAGGTAGGTTGAACATCAGAGGCGGTGGAGTGTCGACGTTTGGTTTTTGGGTTCTTGGAGACTACGTGATTGGTACTTACTTCATTGAAGACTCCACAGTTTCTTACCAATGTGCTACTGCTCTTCTAGAGGAATTACCAATTGAAATACATAGATGCATGTAGTACCAACCCAGTTCGCTTCTTGCTTGTGACCGTGAAAGCGTTCACTCAACTCGTTCCTTGTCACTGGATAGGACATGATGTCGTTATCAGTTGGCCCTGGATGCTCGTCCCATTTTACATCACTGGACTTTTTTCTCTGGGGTAATCTCAAAAAAGTTCAAATGGCTCTGAGCACTATGGGACTTAACTGCTGAGGTCATCAGTCCCCTAGAACTTGGAACTACTTAAACCTAACTAACCTATGGACATTACACACATCCATTCCCGAGGCAGGATTCGAACCTGCGACCGTAGCGATCGCGCGGTTCCAGACTGTAGCGCTTAGAACCGCTTGGCCACCTCGGCCGGCGGTAATCTCAAAGATAAAGTATATACTCTAGTTGCGTATTTGAAAGATCGGACTGTTGCAGCATGTGCAATGATATCGAAGGAATATCTTCAGTCTGTCAAGAAGTCCTTGGACCAGCGACTGCAAACGTGTAATACAGTAGACGGTGACCATTTCGAACACTTAATGACATAAATGGAATTTTAAGTGTTTATTACCACATAATTTTTTATTTCCTTTTTGTTGTTGTTGTTGTTGCTGCTGCTGCTGATGTAATTTTGCAGTTTAAGTTGTATCTTGACGTTTACCTCACTACTCGGAATTATCATTTAACAATATTTATGCCTCAGAAATTAAAAAGAAGTAATAACAAGTAAAGACAAAAGTAATGAGAAATAGCAGAAATGAGAATGGCGAGAAACTTAACATCAAAACTGGTGGTTACGAAGAAGAAGTTAAGGAATTTTAGAACCTTGGAAGCAAAATAACCGATTACGGATGAAGCAAAGGGAACAAAAAAATCAGACTAGCACACTCAAAGAGGACACTTCTGGTCAAGATTAGTGTACTGGTATGGAACATAGACCTTAATTTCAGGAGGAAATGTCTTAGAATGTACGTTTGGAACGCAGTATTGTATGGTAGTGAATCATGGACAATGGGAAAATCGGAACAGAAGAGAATCGAAACGTTTGAGCGGTGGCGCTACAATAGAAAGCTGAAAATTAGGTGGACTGATAAGAAATGAGGAGCTTCTCCGCAGAATCGCTGAAGATAGTAACATATGGAAAAAGCTGACAAGAAGAAGGGACAGGATGATAGGACATGTGTGAAAACATCAGGGAATAACCTCTAAGGTACTAGAGGGAGCCGTAGAGAGAAAGACAGAGATTGGAGTCCATACAGCAAATAACTGAGGACGTAGGGTGCAAGTGCTACTCTGAGATGGAGAGGTTAGCGCAGGAGATGAATTCATGGTGGGCCGCATGAAACCAGGCATAAGACTAATGACTCAAAAAATAAAAAAAACAAATAAATAAATCAAAATAAATAAATAAAAAACATGCAACATTTCCGTTTAAAAATCCTCTTGATTTATGATGCGCATCTTCCGTCCGAGGCTCTGGCACAAACAAGGACAGATCAGTTACTGTAGGTGAGTAGATTGGCATGCAAAACTTAAAGACGAAAGCTACTTTTGCATGATGCGTCAATACCAAGTAACGTAGCTCGATGAAACTTCGACCATCTATAGAAAGAAATACTACAGTACAGTACATAAGGTAACTGAAGGAAATACTCAATGAGACGAACATAAATGACAGTTTTATTCAAAGACAATAATTACACATTTTACTATGGTTCCCTGGACATTATAAAAGGCAGGACATGGTTCTCAACAGGGTGTATGATCAACACAAACGGCAATGCATGGTCTTAACCGTGCTCCGATGCTGGCCACAAGGTTGGCAAGGAGTTCTTGTCCAGGGAACCATTGTGAACTGTGTAATTATTATTTCTGAATAAAAGTGTCATTTCTGTTTGTCTCATTGCATATTTCCTAAAGGTACCTTCTGTGCTATACTGTATTATTTCCTGTAGATGGTCCAAGTTTCATCGAGCTACATTAGTTGGCAGTGACACATTATGTGTGACTTCCCTTCTTCCTTACGTTTTGCACACCAGTGTAGTGAAACATCCTTAGATGCCACGTGCTTTGCTTCCAGTTGGCGTATCAGTCCAACTACAGGCAGCCAAGTGTGATCGTCAGTTTTGAACTAAACTGTTCTCCACTATTGCACTTTTGTAAATAACTCATTTAGTTACATCAAGCTGACTTGCCCACCAGCCTGACGTGATAGTTACGTATAAGACGCAATCAAAAATTTTCCGTTTGAGGGAGTTGCTGCAGCGTTTATGCAACGTAGCGCGACTGCGATGCGGGTATATAGGGTGTTACAAAAAGGTACGGCCAAACTTTCAGGAAACATTCCTCACACACAAAGAAAGGAAATATGTTATGTGGACATGTGTCCGGAAACGCTTACTTTCCATGTTAGAGTTCATTTTATTACTTCTCTTCAAATCACATTAATCATGGAATGGAAACACACAGCAACAGAACGTACCAGCGTGACGTCAAACACTTTGTCACAGGAAATGTTAAAAATGTCCTCAGTTAGCGAGGATACATGCATCCACCCTCCGTAGCATGGAATCCCTGATGCGCTGATGCAGCCCTGGAGAATGGCGTATTGTATCACAGCCGTCCCCAATACGAGCACGATAAGGCTCTGCATTTGGTACCGGGGTTGCGTAGACAAGAGCTTTCAAATGCCCCCATAAATGAAAGTCAAGAGGGTTGAGGTCAGGAGATCGTGGAGGCCATGGAATTGGTCCGCCTCTACCAATCCATCGGTCACCGAATCTGTTGTTGAGAAGCGTACGAACACTTCGACTGAAATGTGCAGGAGCTCCATCGCGCGTGAACCACATGTTGTATCGTACCTGTAAGGGCAAATGTTCTAGCAGCACAAGTAGAGTATCCCGTATGAAATCATGATAACGTGCTCTATTGAGCGTAGGTGGACGAAACTAAAATGAGCTCTAACATGGAAATTAAGCGTTACCGGACACATGTCCACATAACATCTTTTCTTTATTTGTGTGTGAGGAATGTTTCCTGAAAGTTAGGCCGTACCTTTTTGTAACACCCTGTATAAGCTCCGACATGTAGACAAGGGATTAGTGTGTCATTCGTGATTTTCCGACGCGCGTGCGGTAAATGCGGAAACGTGAACTATGGCAACATTATAACCATATGTCCAGACAGTATCAACATGCTTTCATATTTTTCTTGGCTACCGAAGGACAACCACCGGTAGACATCCATTGGAGAATGAAGAATGCGTATTGGGCAGCATGTCTGTCGAAAACCGCCATTGTGGAATGGTGCGTCAAGTTCTGTGCTCACCCTGTCCTTTGATTACCACAGCCTTTTGATTACTGCACCTGCTGTCTCCATCACCTGGGAACGGTGCTGTGTAACGCTGGAGAAATTACGGAATGCAATTAAGGCGAAACGTCGGGAGAACTGCGACAAGGGGTGCAGCTTCTTCATGATAACGAACGGCCCCATATCGCAAATGTCGTAAACTGTAGTTACCCCAGCTCAATTGCGAGACTGTCTAGCACCCTCCCTCTAGTACCGATCTCAGCCCATGCGATTATCACACCTTCGGCCCCTTAAAAAAGTCATCTTACGATTCCTATCAGACGAGAATTTGTAGCAGGTAGGTGCGGACTTCTTCACGCAACACAACACGGTGTTTCACCAAGCGGATACCTTGAACATGATGCATCGGTGGGATGATTGCTTCAGCGTTCACGGCGATTTTGCCTGATTGGCATACCGATTCTAGACCGTACGACCTTCGAATGGAAACTTTTCTATCGCCCTTATATAACAGGAATTTCTGCATATGGCAGCAGTAGGTTACATATTCACAACAGATAAATCCTAAGTGATAAATATTGTGATTCCTCCTAACTGAGATTGGAAGAGTGAAACGCCGTTGAAATTGATACCAGAAATGGATACCAGAACAAGAAATTCTTATAGTCCCACTTTAAAAAAATAACGATGTATATGTAATTAATATATTTATGAAAAGAAACTGTGTCATTTAGTTAGGTCTTCTTCAGAATTCATTGAGGTGAAAACTGAATTCTATATCTTAAATGGTTCAGTAAATATATAAGATGAACAGCTTAACTGAATCACCCTGTATATGACAATCTGATTTATTTAATCCGCGATCAGAAAGTGTCATTTTAGCAAATCAAGGATAAGAGGCTCTAAATGAGCGATAGGCAATGCATTCCGAGATGGCTATTCGCAAGAAATACAGAGAGTGAGACGTGATTGGTGCGTCCGACAGTACCGAACACTGTCGAAGAAACTTTCATTGTAGGCACCAAAGACTTTCTTTTAGTTATCGTCTCAGCTCGCAGATTACGTTACGGCTCAGCTAGTGCAGCGTTAACAGGCTGTAGGGTAGTTAAATTATTTTTGCGTGATTAACGCGATCGTGTTAGTATTTGACGCTCATATCCTATTGACTTCATTCAGTGCAATTCATGTGCGTGTATGGTCATGCTGTCATGCACTATAAAATAAGGAATAACCTTTCGGCAGCTGTACGTGTGGCCTTCGTCAGGCTCATTGCAAAGAAGTAGACCATGTTCTTCATGGAGTTCAACCTGAGTCGTCATAAGACGGTAAAGGCGGAAAAACTACTACGAGTGGAATGAATAGCAGTTGTGAGAGCAGGCGAGCTGTGTCCGTTTTACAGGAGCTCGCCTGACCCATTTCTGACGGTGTGGCAAGCGGATGCAGCGAGCAGAGGCCGGCTGCCCCTCCACTGCCTGCTCTGACGTAGTTGGGAAGCATCTGGTCTGACAAGGAGAACCCGACATAGGTGGTGTTGTGTTGGCAGAAGGGCCAACACCGTGTTACTAATGGAGGCCGAAATGCACGCGTTTTAGCTCACGCAGGCTGGCGTGAGGAGGGAAGAACTATACTGACGTGAGGTCTGGAACATGACAAGGAATTAGAATTCAGAAAGCGGACGTAATTAGTTTCATACTTAACTTTAATCCATTAATGATGAACGTCGCTCTTGACGGTACGTGATTCACAATATCTGTTCAGAATAGTAACTGAATATGGCGCCTTGGTAGGTCGTAGCAAATGACGTAGCTGAAGGCTATGCTAAACTGTCGTCTCGGCAAATGAGAGCGTATGTAGACAGTGAACCATCGCCAGCAAAGTCGGCTGTACAACTGGGGAGAGTGCTAGGGAGTCTCTCTAGGCTAGACCTGCCGTGTGGCGGCGCTCGGTCTGTAATCACTGATAGTGGCGACTCGCGCGTCCGACGTATACTAACGGACCGCGGCCGATTTAAAGGCTACCACCTAGCAAGTGTGGTGTCTGGCGGTGACACCACAGGTCGCTCTTTGATGCAGTCGAAATTTGGCATGGTGAAAAAAGGGTGAAAATAAAGGGACATTTATTTCAGCTTAGATGTCAACAGTTAATAGTTTTGGAGAAAATGACGGTCAAAGTTTCGACGCAACTTCATCTGTCCACTCGTGCATCACAAAACCAAGTGAGTTGGCAGTGCAGTGGCTAAGAGCACAGTTTCGAACTTTTGCGCCCCGTGTTCAACTCCAGTCTTGCGTTTTGTTCTTCTTTTGTTGCCCTGAAGTACTTCATCAGCATCTTTTGTGACATCGTAAAATACAATGGAATTATTGACAAAAGAAATAAGCATTAAAATTTTTATTAAAATAGATATTTTCATCACAAATAATTATATTATGTAACTAACAATAACTGCAAATTAAAAACGTAAAAACCCTAGTACCTACATTTTTTCTTTGATTTTTACTTTTATGCTTCAAGAGAAGCAGTGCATCACCACGAGCAGCATGCGAAGGAACATATACCAGACACATTTTTAGTGTAAATATCATTATGGAAACAACCTAGCGGTAAACGAGACATACAGAAGCATTTTCTCGAAAGCTGAAGCCTGCAATTGATTATGGATCAGGCTGTGTATTTTAATTGCATCGCTTTTATGTGTCATTTGTCTTTGCTGTGCTGTGACAGTAGGGCACTTCTGTAATCGGCGAATGTAATTCTTAACCTATCAATAAAGTTTACGCCTTAGGGTTTACATAACGGCGTACACTTTGGCGGAATTTTAATGAACATGTCGGCATTCCGATTTCGCGGATGAACGTGCCATCGTAAAAGGAGGGATCGTTTTGCCCGCCCCACTAGTCAGAGTACAGAAACGGCGCCATTTTTACTTAATGTTGCAACACCTTGTCCAGAAACGAATGATAGGTTTCTTTTGTGAGCTTTCCAGATTTTGTGGCTGTTGCGTGCGCATTGTGATGATATACCATTAATTGGTTTACGTCTTGGACACGAGGACCAGATTTGTCACCAACTTCTTGGAGAAAAACGAAAACTTCTTAGCAGTTTTCTGGGAGGTGTTAATACGTGTCAACTCAGGTAATAAAATCTATTATTAATAATATTTGAAATTTTTATTTCTTTTGCCATTATTTCCATTGTATTTCTCGAAGTCAAAAAACATTCGTGTTACATACTTCTGCGACAACAAAAGAAAGAAACATAGGGTATGCCTCAAGCAACCTTAGTAGAACTGTTAATACTGTGAATATGCATTACATATTTATCGTACGGAGTAGGAGGCATTCTCACATTGTTCAAGGACGACACACGATGACAAGAGAAACGACCCACTAGTATCAGGTTACAAGCTTTATGATAACTCTTGTGGCTCGTATGTCGTTTACATAGAGCAGGGTAAAACAAAGAAACTTTTTGAAAGGCAACAAACACTTGACAGGGAAAGCGCAATGATACAGGTTTCTTAGGAGGATCCCGGGAAAGTACAGCGCATCAGCTAAGGAAACCGCATACTGTTCTACGATATTGCTCCACTGTTTGGTGTCTACACGAAGTAGACCCCCCCCCCCCCCCATGAACCATGGACCTTGCCGTTGGTGGGGAGGCTTGCGTGCCTCAGCGATACAGATGGCCGTACCGTAGGTGCAACCACAACGGAGGGGTATCTGTTGAGAGGCCAGACAAACATGTGGTTCCTGAAGAGGGGCAGCAGCCTTTTCAGTAGTTGCAGGGGCAACAGTCTGGATGATTGACTGATCTGGCCTTGTAACATTAACCAAAACGGCCTTGCTGTGCTGGTACTGCGAACGGCTGAAAGCAAGGGGAAACTACAGCCGTAATTTTTCCCGAGGACATGCAGCTCTACTGTATGATTAAATGATGATGGCGTCCTCTTGGGTAAAATATTCCGGAGGTAAAATAGTCCCCCATTCGGATCTCCGGGCGGGGACTACTCAAGAGGACGTCGTTATCAGGAGAAAGAAAACTGGCGTTCTACGGATCGGAGCGTGGAATGTCAGATCCCTTAATCGGGCAGGTAGGTTAGAAAATTTAAAAAGGGAGATGGATAGGTTAAAGTTAGATATAGTGGGAATTAGTGAAGTTCGGTGGCAGGAGGAACAGGACTTTTGGTCAGGTGATTACAGGGTTATAAATACAAAATCAAATAGGGGTAATGCAGGAGTAGGTTTAATAATGAATAAAAAAATAGGAGTGCGGGTAAGCTACTACAAACAGCATAGTGAACGCATTATTGTGGCCAAGATCGACACAAAGCCCATGCCTACTACAGTAGTACAAGTTTATATGCCAACTAGCTCTGCAGATGATGAAGAAATAGATGAAATGTATGACGAGATAAAAGAAATTATTCAGGTAGTGAAGGGAGACGAAAATTTAATAGTCATGGGTGACTGGAATTCGTCAGTAGGAAAAGGGAGAGAAGGAAACATAGTAGGTGAATATGGATTGGGGGGAAGGAATGAAAGAGGAAGCCGCCTTGTAGAATTTTGCACAGAGCATAACTTAATCATAGCTAACACTTGGTTCAAGAATCATGAAAGGAGGCTGTATACATGGAAGAAGCCTGGAGATACTGACAGGTTTCAGATAGATTATATAATGGTAAGACAGAGATTTAGGAACCAGGTTTTAAATTGTAAGACATTTCCTGGGGCAGATGTAGATTCTGACCACAATCTATTGGTTATGAACTGCAGATTGAAACTGAAGAAACTGCAAAAAGGTGGGAATTTAAGGAGATGGGACCTGGATAAACTGAAAGAACCAGAGGTTGTAGAGAGTTTCAGGGAGAGCATTAGGGAACAATTGACAGGAATGGGGGAAAGAAATACAGTAGAAGAAGAATGGGTAGCTCTGAGGGATGAAGTGGTGAAGGCAGCAGACGATCAAGTAGGTAAAAAGACGCGGGCTAATAGAAATCCTTGGGTAACAGAAGAAATATTGAATTTAATTGATGAAAGAAGAAAATATAAAAATGCAGTAAATGAAGCAGGCGAAAAGGAATACAAACGTCTCAAAAATGAAATCGACAGGAAGTGCAAAATGGCTAAGCAGGGATGGCTAGAGGACAAATGTAAGGATGTAGAGGCTTGTCTCACTAGGGGTAAGATAGATACTGCCTACAGGAAAATTAAAGAGACCTTTGGAGAGAAGAGAACCACTTGTATGAATATCAAGAGCTCAGATGGCAACCCAGTTCTAAGCAAAGAAGGGAAAGCAGAAAGGTGGAAGGAGTATATAGAGGATTTATACAAGGGCGATGTACTTGAGGACAATATTATGGAAATGGAAGAGGAGGTAGATGAAGATGAAATGGGAGATAAGATACTGCGTGAAGAGTTTGACAGAGCACTGAAAGAGCTGAGTCAAAACAAGGCCCCGGGAGTAGACAACATTCCATTAGAACTACTGATGGCCTCGGGAGAGCCAGTCATGACAAAACTCTACCATCTGGTGAGCACGATGTATGAGACAGGCGAAATACCCTCAGACTTCAAGAAGAATATAATAATTCCAATCCCAAAGAAAGCAGGTGTTGACAGATGTGAAAATTACCGAACAATCAGTTTAATAAGTCACAGCTGCAAAATACTAACGCGAATTCTTTACAGACGAATGGAAAAACTGGTAGAAGCCAACCTCGGGGAAGATCAGTTTGGATTCCGTAGAAATGTTGGAACACGTGAGGCAATACTGACCTTACGACTTATCTTGGAAGAAAGATTAAGAAAAGGCAAACCTACGTTTCTAGCATTTGTAGACTTACAAAAAGCTTTTGACAGTGTTGACTGGAATACTCTCTTTCAAATTCTGAAGGTGGCAGGGGTAAAATACAGGGAGCGAAAGGCTATTTACAATTTGTACAGAAACCAGATGGCAGTTATAAGAGTCGAGGGGCATGAAAGGGAAGTAGTGGTTGGGAAAGGAGTGAGACAGGGTTGTAGTCTCTCCCCGATGTTATTCAATCTGTATATTGAGCAAGCAGTAAAGGAAACAAAAGAAAAATTCGGAGTAGGTATTAAAATTCATGGAGAAGAAGTAAAAACTTTGAGGTTCGCCGATGACATTGTAATTCTGTCAGAGACAGCAAAGGACTTGGAAGAGCAGTTGAACGGAATGGACAGTGTCTTGAAAGGAGGATATAAGATGAACATCAACAAAAGCAAAACGAAGATAATGGAATGTAGTCAAATTAAGTCGGGTGATGCTGAGGGAATTAGATTAGGAAATGAGACACTTAAAGTAGTAAAGGAGTTTTGCTATTTAGGGAGTAAAATAACCGATGATGGTCGTAGTAGAGAGGATATAAAATGTAGACTGGCAATGGCAAGGAAAGCGTTTCTCAAGAAGAGAAATTTGTTAACATCGAATATAGATTTAGGTGTCAGGAAGTCGTTTCTGAAAGTATTTGTATGGAGTGTAGCCATGTATGGAAGTGAGACATGGACGATAACTAGTTTGGACAAGAAGAGAATAGAAGCTTTCGAAATGTGGTGCTACAGAAGAATGCTGAAGATAAGGTGGGTAGATCACGTAACTAATGAGGAGGTATTGAATAGGATTGGGGAGAAGAGAAGTTTGTGGCACAACTTGACTAGAAGAAGGGATCGGTTGGTAGGACATGTTCTGAGGCATCGAGGGATCACAAATTTAGCATTGGAGGGCAACGTGGAGGGTAAAAATCGTAGAGGGAGACCAAGAGATCAATACACTAAGCAGATTCAGAAGGATGTAGGTTGCAGTAGGTACTGGGAGATGAAGAAGCTTGCACAGGATAGGGTAGCATGGAGAGCTGCATCAAACCAGTCTCAGGACTGAAGACCACAACAACAACAACACGAAGTAGACCTTACCGCGTACAACGAAAGAACTCACATACTTAGTCTACGATTGCAGCGGATCGCTATTGCCCTTAATAAAGAACAAAAGAACTTCTCTCTGAACTTAAACTGGAACCTTCGGAAGAAGGATGCTGTCGCGGATCTCTATCAGGTAAATTTAAAGTACCGTTATTAGAGGTAGAATATGCTGCCAACCCTTTACTAACTCCATCGTATATCTTGGGTATGTACCACCAGAGTAAAATATGAGATGTTATTGTGCGTACAGAGATATACAGGTATATTCATTACTCGCTCGCTTTTTATGCGAGGAGAGTAGGACTAAGTGTGGCTAATACTGCTACGAACTACCCTCCGCTCCGCACTGTGCAGGGACTCGTCCTCTCTATTTGTTGATGCAGATCAGCATCAATTCCTGTCGCTCCTGATGAAGCATAGGATATTCACCGAAAAATTAGGGGCAGTGAATTGATGGTGGACGTGCGGGTGTGCGATTCAGTTCCAATTTGCGTTTTTCGGTATTTTGGTGATCGTAACCGTGCTACGGAAGTAAGATGCATCACACTGAATTTTCGTGGCGTCAAGTAGAACCTCACTCACAGCTGCGGCGCCGGCCGCTGTGGTCGTGCGGTTCTAGGCGCTGCTGTCCGGAACCGCGGGACTGCTACGGTCGCAGGTTCGAATCCTGCCTCGGGCATGGATGTGTGTGATGTCCTTAGGTTAGTTAGGTTTAAGTAGTTCTAAGTTCTAGGGGACTGATGACCTAAGATGTTAAGTCCCATAGTGCTCAGAGCCATTTGAACCATTTGAACAGCTGCGGCAAGAATCCTCACACTTTTAGCTATTTTCGGCGCGTAAGATAACTTACTCAGTGCTGTGCTCCGTAAGGTGAATTGCAAACGCTTATTGGCGGAACCGGATTAATTCTCTGCACTACTGAACCTACGAAATCAGTTGAAATAAGAGTCGGCAGCCACGCTTTGGCCAGCGACCCAGGGTTAAAACTTCTCACCACTCCGAAGCCAAAAATTAAAACACCTGTATCTATCAAACTAAGCAAGAAGATTTCGAGATCCGACCACTGATTAGAAATAGGTACACCGCTAACAGTTCACACACCGCCTCCAACTGGCTCCTAGAAATTTTCTCTGATAATCTCCACACAAAAATTAATATAGTTCAACATCATAGATCAAACACATGCAAAAACACCACACTCCAACCTGAATTTGTTTGCTTCAGTTGAGCCTCTCCAAGTCCACCTCGTTGAGTGAAACACTATCTCCAGCTATGTAATAGCACCACTCTCTGGTATAAGATGTCTCTTCCTGTAAGTCATTTTCACGCTCACTAAATGCTATGTGCCCAGAACATCGAAAAAAAGAAAACTAAATATAATTATATGCCTGGGCATGGTTAAGCGCTTTAGATTGCTGCAGCCTTCCGGAATCTGAAAAGTAACTTCACTGATCACGAAAAACCATTAACTCCAAATTAAGTTAGCCCCTCAAGAATTCGGCCCTACGGGGCCCATGACGCGCACCAATCCCACGAGGGCTGTCGGCCGACCCCCAATTTCGCGAGATCCAGAAAGGCTCCAAGAAATTATTTTAATATCCACGTCTTCCAGACAGTCACCCTCTACAGAACTTCCACTGGTCATTGCCAGTGGCTAACGATAAAAGCACTTACTGGAGAGTATTGCTTGCTAGCATGACACTCATAAGTCATCTACTATGCCAATACCACTGCCCTTTTAGGACGATCAGGGAAAGACCAGCCCATCATCCACAGGTTGAACAAAGACTCCCCTCCCATCTACAGGGTGATTACATGCCGATGTCACATATTTTCATGGGTGGAGAAGTCAAAATGTGTAAATTTGAGGTCAGGGGCTCTGGTTCGGAAACAACCGAGTCGAAAGTTATAAGCGAAAATCGTGCCTGCACTGTTGTTTATAAGATTGTTGGGTAGGCAACTTTCAGAGGTGGTAGTACGGACCAAAACAAGGAAAAACATCTAGTAAACAAGGGCTCTAGAATGCATACCTTAAGAGCTATGAGCGCTTGTTCATCTTCCCTACGGTGAAACACGCCTCTTTACCGAAGAATTGGCCATAGCCTGTATGGTATGCATTTTAGAGCCCATGTTTACTAGGTATTTTTTTCTTGTTTTGGTCCATGCTACCACCTCTCAAAGTTGCCTACCCTACAATCTTGGCGATAGCAGTACCGAGACATCTGTACCACTGTCAGAGGTATCAGGACGATTTTCGCTTATAGCTTTGGACCCGGTCGTTTCCGGACCAGGTTCCCTTACCTGCAGTTTTTAGATTTACAGTTGTCCATCATCTATGAAAGTTCATAATATCGTCACTGGATCACACTGTGTAGGAAACTATTCCTGGTGCCCACAACAGCGAACAGGACGAGTACACAGGTGCGACCAGGATGTGATCGTCGCAAATCGACGAGAATGGCGTGACTGCTTCTTACAAAATTTCATGAGACTGCATCTAGGTGTTGTGCAACTGACTTACAGCAGTCGGCTCCGATATACTTCGGTTGCCCCGTTACTACGATTTTTTCTGATGTTATCTACATCTACATCTACATACATACGCCGCAAGGCACCGTATGGTGCGTGGCAGAGGATACCCTGTGCCACTACTAGTCATTTCCTATTCTGTTCCACCCGCAAACGGAGCGACGGAAAAACGACTCTCTATATGCCTCCAAACGAGCCCCAATGCCTCTAGTCTTATCTTCACGGTCCTTACTTAAAATGTACGTTGGCGGCAGCAGAATCGTTCTGCAGTCAGCCTCAAATGCCAGTTCTCTAAATTTTCTCAATAGTGCTTCTCGGGAAGAACGTCCCCTTCCCTCCAGTGATTCTCATTTGAGTTCCCGAAGCATATCCTTAATACTTGCGTGTTGTTCGAACCTCTCCGTAACAAATCTAGCAGCCCGCCTGTGAATTACTTCCATGTCTTCCTTTAATCCATCCTGGTGCCGATTCCAACCATATTATTAGTACCCAACAATGGGTCGCGCTAGTGTCTTATATGCGGTCTCCATTAGAGATGAACCATACTTCCCTAATTGTCTTCCAATAAAACGAAGTCTACCGTTCGCCTTCCCTACTACTTTCCTTACATGCTCATTCCATTTCATATTGATTTGCACGTTACTAGTAGATATTTAATCTATGGGACAGTGTCAAGCAACACACTAATAACACTGTATTCTAACGTTATTGGTTTGTTTTTCTTACTCACCTGCATTAACTTACATTTTTCTACATTTAGAGCTAGTTGCTGTTCATCACGTCAACCAGAAAGTTTGTCTAAGTCACTTGTACCCTCCTACAGTCACTCAACGATGACACCTTCACACATACTACAGCATCATCAGCAAACAGCCGTATACTGCTGCTTACCTTGTCCGCCAGATTACTTACACAGGGTGTTACAAAAAGGTACGGCCAAACTTTCAGGAAACATTCCTCACACACAAAGAAGGAAAATACGTTATGTGGACATGTGTCCGGAAACGCTAATTTCCATGTTAGAGCTCATTTTAGTTTCGTCCACCTACGCTCAATGGAGCACGTTATCATGATTTCAAACGGGATACTCTACCTGTGCTGCTAGAACATGTGCCTTTACACATACGACACAACATGTGGTTCATGCACGATGGAGCTCCTGTACATTTCAGTCGAAGTGTTCGTACGCTTCTCAACAACAGATTCGGTGACCGATGGATTGGTAGAGGCGGACCAATTCCATGGCCTCCACGCTCTCCTGACCTCAACCCTCTTGACTTTCATTTATGGGGGCATTTGAAAGCTCTTGTCTACGCAACCCCGGTACCAAATGTGGAGACTCTTCGTGCTCGTATTGTGGACGGCTGTGATACAATACGCCATTCTCCAGGGCTACATCAGCGCATCAGGGATTCGATGCGACGGAGGGTGGATGCATGTATCCTCGCTAACGGAGGACATTTTGAACATTTCCTGTAACAAAGTGTTTGAAGTCATGCTGGTACGTTCTGTTGCTGTGTGTTTCCATTCCATGATTAATGTGATTTGAAGAGAAGTAATAAAATGAGCTCTAACATGGAAAGTAAGCGTTCCCGGACACATGTCCACATAACATATTTTCTTTCTTTGTGTGTGAGGAATGTTTCCTGAAAGTTTGGCCGTACCTCTTTGTAACACCCTGTATATATAGCAAATAACAGCTGTCCTGTCATACTTTCCTGGGGCTCTCCTGTCGAGACCCATGATTCTGATGAAGACTCGTCGTCGAGGCCAAAATAGTGGGTTCTTGGGTTCTGTTACTTAAGAAGTCTTTGAGCCAGACACTAGACATAGAATTTTCGAGACAACTTCCTCCCAATCGCAGAGGAAACTGCCGAGTTGTCTGATTCACGAAAAATAGCTATATTTTCGTCTCAAGATTCACAGACATAAGCAGGACACTTCTTGCCTTCCATATCGAATGGACTTACGCGCAGTTGAAAACCTCGTGCGTATATGCAGTGTACGTGAAAAGCGACATAGGTGTGCAACCTTCTCATAAATAAGAAACCGAAGACTGTACTTCAAATAAGCAGAGGGAACAGGGAATATAAACGCAAATTACCAGTGACTACCTCTGAAGCTGCAAATCCGTATGCGT
Source organism: Schistocerca cancellata (assembly GCF_023864275.1). Classification (NCBI taxonomy): domain Eukaryota; kingdom Metazoa; phylum Arthropoda; class Insecta; order Orthoptera; family Acrididae; genus Schistocerca; species Schistocerca cancellata. Next base: position 348,583,191 of record NC_064629.1, on the reverse strand, counting down.
ACAGGGTTGAAGGCTGCGTAGCAAGTGTAAAGTAAGAGGCATGGCTGATAAGCCAAAACCATGTTATTCACTGCGGCATGTAGTACCGTAAGTGGATGTTGTGTTGCGCATTGTGTTAGCATCGACTGCGAGGCGTTACTGAACATCAGCGAGGTCAGGCAAAAAGCCTTACACCCCTAACAATAGCTGTCAATGTGGAACTGGACGGCGAGACAACTGCGGAGTCAGCCGGAGAGAATAGCAAGCGTCAGTTCCAGTCCGAGTTCCACTTCCACAGTTGTGCGTACTCGCTAGGCCACTGGGCGCCGTCAGCGTGCCACTGAACCGCCTGCACGGGTTCACGGCACTGTGCTGTAGCTCTCTACCCCCTGAAAAATAGTGCAACGTCAGGAAAGCACCAGATAAGAATCCTAGGTGCACCGCTGTTCTTGCAAACGAAAAGCCCTAAGAGCACCGCGTAAGCTACATAGATGAAACCGCACCATATGTGCATCAGACTAAGTGGGCTGGAGGATTCTATCATTCTCCAGACAGCCATTGGACTTTTAACATAATTTGCACACCCAAAATGAGACAAAATTGTGTTTCCTATGTCCAAGAAAATACCGTAAGAAGGACTGAATGGAAACAGTTTTCAGATGATTTTAAAAAGAAATATGAAAAACAAAGTGGGATTATAAGTATTGTGCCTTAGTTTAAACTTATAATTAGATTTGGGACCTAGATAATGCTTTTACAATAAAAAAATAAAAACTTAATTTTCCTATTCACCCACAATGAAGGTTACACAGAAACAGCAATGTCAATCATTTTTTTCTATTTATTGGTCATTGGGGTGAATAGGGACATGTCGAAATCTGATCTGGACCTAGGAGAATGAGAAAATTTACCTGGGTAAAAAAATCTTTTATTTAATTCAAAAACATAAAATTTGCATGAATTGTGGTTTTTATTCTGTTTTCGAAATAAAAATTGTTATATTGTTATATCTCTAATTATTTTATTGTAGCCTTGAAATGATGAACCTGATTTGTTTATTAATACATTAGTTAAGTCACTGACGCCGCTCGGTCTGATGCGTCTTGTCACGGTCCGGGCGGCTGCCCCGTCGGAGGTTCGAGTGCTCCCTCGGGCATGGGTGTGTGTGTTGTCCTTAGCGTAAGTTAGTCTAAGTTAGATTGAGTAGTGAGTAAGTTGAGGGACCGATGGCCTTAGTAGTTTGGTTCCATGAGACCTTACCACAAATTTCCAAATTTATGTCACTGACACGTTCAAAATTGATGTCTTTGAATATAGAACTCGTACCCCCAGAAGAGACGAAAAGCTTTCGAACATCTTGACTAAAAAATGACTCATCTGTATAAATAAACGTGTTTATTTGGCGTTTTTTTAAACAGAAAACCAACATAACCTTTGCCTTCTAAATAACAAATTTTACTTGCAACGAAATTTAGATTTTTTGGAGTACATCATATTCGCTATTGACTGCAGAAATTTGTTCCCCAATTGCAATTTCGGCCTTTGAGCCATTATCAAGTGGAACTGCGAATGATTTCGCTTCAGCACACGTCAGACTTTAAATCCTCCGGCATGTATGCATATCACTGCAAAATTAAGCCTTTTCATTCTAGAAGTATAGTAACATCAGACGATCGAAAAGCTCTGTACATCGTGAAACGGTGTAAATTACGTGAACTGTTACGAATGTTAACATCCTTCACATAAATCGCTATAAATCAAGGTTCCAACACACCGTCTACATTTCAGTCAATTTAGGTTTCAGTCAACCATTGCCTAATGCTCCCTCCGAAGATTCTCGGCAACCGTTGGTTCTTTCAGCTCATCGAGGTCCCATCTTCTTAATTTCCTAGCTTCTTCGGTCTTAATCTACTTTTCTTAACCAATAAACTGTGAAATGTTAGAGTCAACAATTTGAAATCTCTTGGGATCGCTGCTTTGTTCGTGTGTTTTAAGGACATTATGTAACTATTATTCCAAAAACGCTGTTAAGTCAGATTGTTTTATCCGTTAAACCAACAATACTTTATGGCTACAGTCTGTTTATCAAGCTGTAATTTCTCTAATCTCTGCCGGTGGCATCGTTGGTGATCTTGTGTAATCTCTGGGTGTTTGGTAATTTTCGTGTCTCTATTAATTTTCTTGATTGACAGTTTCAATGAATTTTTCGATGTATTTTTTAAGTTTTAGGATGATTTGTTCATTAAGTATTTTTAGTGGATATTTGTGTGTAACCGGATTTCATCTCTTCCAAATTGTTCGTTAGTGATCTTTGGATGTTGCGTGTAGAATTTGGATATCTTGTTCTGAATTATCCGCTTAGTGTTGTTCGGTTTTTAAGTGGTGGATAAAAGTGGATGGACTGTTGTCGCTGTATCTGATGTGTTCGTGGAATCTAATACTGAAGTTTCTATCAGTATGACCTATGTAGAGTTTATCGCTGTCTTTGTATTGAATTTAGTATATTCCTGGTTTCAAGTAAATTGGTAATTTCGTTTCACACAATTCAGTGTGTGATCGAAGATTGTATCCTGTTTGATACGCGGATCTTATATTTGTATATTTTTAGAAGCGAGTTAATTTTATTAGATATTATTCCTAGGTATGTAGTTGGTATGTATGTGAATTTGTTTGTGTGGTGTTTGTCTTGCAAGTGTCATTTCTTTTCGTATAGTGGTTTTAATAGTTTTGCACGGTTTTCGTATAGTTGAGTGACTATTTGTGAATTATAATCATTTTGCGATGGCACGTATTGTAGGATTTTAATTTCTTTTGTATAGAGTCGTGTTCAACTGGTAGTTTATTATTTTATATATCATGACGTGAAATTAAGCGTATTTGAGCATTTTTGGGTGAAATGAATGTGCATTAACAATACTGTTTGCTATAGTAGACTTTCGGTAGATTCCAGTTTTTGTGTTCGTAAAAAGACGTTATGGTAACCTTTACTAATGATATCGTTGGTGGTCTTGGGTAATCTCTTGCTGATTCGTAATTTTTGTCTTTCTACCCGTTCTGTTGATTGAAAATAATACACACATATTTGGAATCTACCGAAAGCCTACTACAGCAGACAATATTATTAATGCACATTCATGTCACCAGAAAATGCTCAAATACGCTTGATTTCACGGCATGATAAGCAGAATAATAAACCTGCCATTTGGGCACGACTCTATACAAAAAGGAATTAAAATTCTACAATACGTGCCGCAGCAAAATGATTATAATCCACAAATAATCCCTCAACTATACAAAAAACATACAAAACCAGTAAAAACCACTAAACGAAAAGAAATAACACTTGGAAGACACACTAGTCAAACAAATTCACATACATACCAACAAAATATTCAGGAAAGATAACTAATAAACTTAACTCGCTACTAAAAAATAAAAGTATAAGATTCGCTTACCAGACGCAACACAACTTTAGTTTACAACCAGAATCGGGTAAAATAAAATTACCATTTTACTTTAACAATTTTACGAAATTCAGTGCAAAGATTGCGATGATTTTTACATGGGTCAGACTGGTACAAACTTAAATATTAGATAGCGCGAAAATACCACGAAAACATCAGATACAGCAACAACAATCTATCTCCTTTTTCCACCACTTCAAAACCGCCTAACACACAGAATTTAATTTAGAACAAGCTACCCTAATTTTAACACGTAACAATCAAAGGACCACTAATGCGCATTTTGGAATAGATGAAATCTGTTTACATACAGACATCTACCCACTAAAAGTACTTAATGATCAAATCGACCTAAAACATAAAAGGTACATCGAAAACTTTATTGACATTATCAATCAAGAAAACGGGTAGAGACACAAACATTACCAAACAACCAGAGATTACACAATACCACCGAGGTTACGACTAGCAAAGTTTAGAGAAATTACAGCATGATAAAAAGACTGTAACCATACAGTATTGCGGGTATATTTGTCAAATAATCTGTCACATAATTATTACTCTATAGAAAAGGAAGACAATCTGAAAATTGTGCCAGATAACAAGTCATGTCTAGTATAATCAACAGTTATTAATGAGGTGTGGTTGGTGTAATTAAAACAAATAGATAACGGGAGAACAACGGTAACGTATGGGCGTCGAACCAATACGATGTATGTAACAAACATTTTGATAATGTTTTGTATTTAATATTTACCTATAAAATTAGAAATATTGGATCAAAATTATGTACAGTTTACTTACAGATAACACGACTATGACTATTTGCCGGAATAGGTCTACTGCAACGATTAAAACAATCTGACTTAGCAACGTTTTGGGGATAGTAATTACATAATGTCCAATAAATTGTGATCTTAGTCCACATCTACCCCTCGAAATGACTTACAATTTAGAATCTGTTTTCGAAATATGTCTTACTATTACATAAACGATCTGAAACCTTCCAGTGTCTACAGGTCTCTTCCACTGATACAACTTTCTTTAATGATACTTACATCAAGTGTCAGCTATGATTATATTCTGTGCAAGATTCTACCACGAGATTTCCTCTTTCCCCAGTCCATATTCATCTACTTACCCAATTGACCACTTATCGTACAGTTCACTTATTAACATCTTTTTGTAAAATGGGCTAGTACTTCAGAATATTTCACAAAGTCTCTCCTGTATACGGGAAGACCACGGTTTTCACCTGGAGTCCACCATCCTGATTTACAGCTTCCCTCGCGTATTTGTACCTTCTTGTCTGACCACTCTTCTGTTTCCTGGCCTCAGCCTCGATTTCGTGGAATGCTTGCTCCAGTATTTCTTTTGTTGCTCTCCTGTCCTTGGCGGAAAGTCGGCAACTTCTCTGATAAGATCTCTCAGATGACAGTTCCTAAATGCTGTAACTGGTGCCAGCATTGTGATTCTAGAGGGCACCTCATTCATTAAATCCTGTGCTGCTTTGCACAATATAGTCTACATAGATTTCCCATGTCTTTCATTATTCTTTATGCTAGGTTAGAAGCAGGATGATGTGAAGAGATGCAAATAGGTTCTGCTCTATGGCCCTTCAATGTAGTCTTCCATCTTCCCAACCTAAATTGAGAACCTATGAAATTATCTTATCCACGTGCCCTACTTGTGGCAAGAAGCCCTTGGGTAAAGCCCTTGCCACAATCAAAGATGTTCCTTTCTTCGGTGATGTGAGAGTGACGAATCTGGATGACAGCCCCACAACCACTGTTGGCTCTTCTGTCTGTGCCTGGAGAGCCCCATTAATTCAGTTGTGGCTAAGGTTTAGTATTTTTGACATTATAGGGTATAATGCTGGATGCATTGTTGTCAAGTGTTTTTTCTTCTGGCATGACTTACAAAACGACAAGTCTCCCCGAATTATCTCCGAATATTATTAAAATAACAAAGCGTCCTCAGTTTTAGGAAACATTTTCTTGGTTCGAGAGGTGCATAGGTAAGACGTGTGTGCAAGAGGACTGCTCTCTCCCCAATGTTTTTCATATTGGTGGTCAGATAATTTTCAAACGTGACTTTACACGTGTAAAATAGGCTGAAATGATTCCCGTTGAGTTCATTTACGTCCTCTACCGATCCGACAGGCAAACATGACAGTACGTCTGGTATGCTGTTAGTTTTGCCTGGTACATACACCGCGGGAAAAAAGAGTTAGTACGCCTGTAAAAACGACGTCGATTTTGATCCGATGACAGTATATGCCACCTGCGGGATAGTACACGTACTGATAATGGTTTCAGCGCTGTTCACCAACAGACAGCACAATGGCACAGCTACCGGAGAGCCGTCTGTGCCTACCTCTTAATAGGAAAGACTCGCAGTCAGAAGGCTCAGGCTTATGCAAATGTGTGAAGCAAATAGGCAATCATGCTACAGAGATCTACTCGAGCTTCCTACGGCCAACTGCGCGAGTCTGAAAGGGGTCCCGGCGGAGGTTCGAGTCCTCCCTCGGGCATGGGTGTGTGTGTTTGTCCTTAGGATAATTTAGGTTAAGTAGTGTGCAAGCTTAGGGACTGATGACCTTAGCAGTTAAGTCCCATAAGATTTCACACACATTTGAACATCTGAAAGGGGTCAGATTGTGACCTTCCGAACGGCAGGGTAGTCCTTCCGGAGAACTGCCACAATATTTGGTCGTGCTGTGTCAGATGCGCAGTGATGCCAGTATCAGTGGTCATGTTAACATTCTCATATCCGTAGACGTCGACGCTGCACACACGGCCTGTATCGTGGTATTTTAAGGGCAGCAGTGGAAGTTCATACGGCTTCCACAGAACAAATAAGGATTGTCAGTCCAGATGCATCAACACAAACTTCTGCGAACCATTATTAACAGTGGGGCTACGGGCATGCACACCTCCAACCCGTCTTCCACTCACACCACATATCGACGTACGCAGCTCGACTGGTGCCGTCAGAGGATCACTTGGAAGATGAAGTGGTGTGCTGTGGTGTTCAACAATGAAAGCTGCTTCTGGCTGAATGCAGGTGATGGTCTTTCACGTGTAAAATGGTAGATATCGAAATAGACGACAGAGGGATAGAGAAACAATTAAAGTCGCTCAAAAGAGGAAAGGCCGCTGGACGTGATGGGATACCAGTTCGATTTTACAGAGAGTACGCGAAGGAACTTGCCTCCTTCTTGCAGCGGTGTACCGTAGGTCTCTAGAAGGGCGTAGCGTTCCAAAGGATTGGAAAAGGGCACAGGTCATCCTCGTTTTCAAGAAGGGACGTCGAACAGATGTGCAGAACTATAGACCTATATCTCTAACGTCGATCAGTTGTAGAATTTTGGAACACGTATTACGTTCGAGTATAATGACTTTTCTGGAGACTAGAAATCTACTCTGTAGGAATCAGCATGGGTTTCGAAAAAGACGATCGTGTGAAACCCAGCTGTCGCTATTCGTCCACGAGACTCAGAGGGCCATAGACACGGGTTCACAGGTAGATGCCGCGTTTTTTGACTTCCGCAAGGCGTTTGATACAGTTCTCCACAGTCGTTTAATGAACAAAGTAAGAGCGTATGGACTATCAGACCAATTGTGTGATTGGATTGAAGAGTTCCTAGATAACAGAACGCAGCATGTCATTCTCAATGGAGAGAAGTCGTCCGAAGTAAGAGTGATATCAGGTGTGACGCAGGGGAGTGTCGTAGGACCGTTGCTATTCACATTATACATAAATGACCTTGTGGATGACATCGGAAGTTCACTGAGGCTTTTTGTAGATGATGCTGTGGTATATCGGGAGGTTTTAACAATGGAAAACTGTACCGAAATGCAGAAGGATCTGTAGCGAATTGCCGCATGGTGCAGGGAATGGCAATTGAATCTCAATGTAGACAAGTGTAATGTGCTGCGAATACATAGAAAGAAAGATCCTATATCATTTAGCTACAATATAGCAGGTCAGCAACTGGAAGCAGTTAATTACATAAATTATCTGGGAGTACGCATTAGGGGTGATTTAAAATGGAATGATCATATAAAGTTGATCGTCGGTAAAGCAGATGCCAGACTGAGATTCATTGGAAGAATCCTAAGGAAATGCAATCCGAAAACAAACGAAGTAGGTTACAATACGCTTGTTCGCCCACTGCTTGAATACTGCTCAACAGTGTGGGGTCCGTACCAGATAGGGTTGATAGAAGAGATAGAGAAGATCCAACGGAGAGCAGCGCGCTTCGTTACAGTATCATTTAGTAATCACGAAAGCGTTACGGAGATGATAGATAAACTCCAGTGGAAGACTCTGCGGGAGAGACGCTCAGTAGCTCGGTACGGGTTTTTGTTGAAGTTTCGAGAACAGACCTTCACCCAGGAGTCAAGCAGTATATTGCTCCCTCCTACGTATATTTCGCGAAGAGACCATGAGGATAAAATCAGAGAGATTAGAGCCCACACAGAGGCATACCGACAATCCTTCTTTCCACGAACAATATGAGACTGCAATAGAAGGGAGAACCGATAGAGGTACTCAAGGTACCCTCCGCCACACACCGTCAGGTGGCTTGCGGAGTATGGATGTAGATGTACAGCATAGCCCTGGCGAGCGCTCTCTCAGAGAGTTCATTCGTCTGAGACACACTGGCCCCACCTCAGTCTTTATGGTCTGAAGTGCAATAAGCTACAACTCTCATTCACCTTTGGTGTTTCTAGAAGGGACGCTAACCAGCGCCTGGTGCCTGCAGAACATTGTTAGACCTGTTATTTTTCAGTTCTTGCAACAGGAAGGTGATGCATTGCTCCAACAGGTTGATGCTTCACTGTCCGTGAAACTCAACATGCTTTGCAAGACGTGCAGCAACTTCCCTGGCCAGCATGATCTCTGGACTTGTCTGCTATCAAGATGTGTGGGACGCGATGGGGTAAGAAGTGACTCGAGCAACTTGTCAATCACCAACTGTTACCGAACACGTCGAGCAGGCTTGCGATACAATCAATTGGATGCCAGAGTCAGTGCCTGCATTTCCGCCTGTGGAAGTTACACCACACACTAGTATGGGTGTTTCAGCATTGGTCGATGCCTGGTACCCCATAACCACTTGTGCTATTGATCTGTTAATGTAATCATTTAAAGTACTCCGTATGCTATATTGCAACAATAAATCTTGAGCGAATTGGAAACCTCTAAAAGGATTTTCTAATTTTTTTATGGCAGTGTATCTGATACTTAAGTCAAATTGCTGAAGATAATGTACCCACCTCACTAAACTCTTTTACGTCAATTTTGCTTTTATTGGGAGTTCCAGTGCTTTATGATCTGTGAAAATCTTAGTCCTTCTACCAAACAAACGAAAAAAAAATCCTACTGAAGTCCCCAGACTATAATAGCCAGAGCCCCCAGTTTGGTGACAATAGTTCCTATATTTCATTAAACAGCTACTACCAAAAGCAATTGTCTTATATACAACACTCCCATTATCTTCATACTCCTGAAAAATCATAACACCCAATACTGTATAGGCACCATCTGTGGCCATACAGAGCTCCTGTAATGAACTGGGGAGTGACAGTATTGACACCTGTTATTAACGCTCTCTTCAGAGGTTGGAATCCACGTTCTGCCACAGCATCCCAAGCCCATGGAACATTCATGAATGTAAAGTGCTAGAGTTAATGTAGTGCAGTTTTCCTACATTGACAAGTCCATATATATGAGTGTATAAGTTATGTACGTTCCACATCTCCTCCTAAACCATTGGACTGAAATCAGCCAAACTTGGTACACACAATATTTACTATCTGGAAAGAATTGCTTTGTGGTTAAGAACAACTGAACTGTCAAAGGGGTGGGGGTGAAAAAGCAGTGTAGCTCATGATGCGCGAATAGCCTTACTTTAACAACACAGAGTTTGAGAATGAGAGCACTTTACACGTAATTTCAAACCTTCACGAAACTTTTTCTTGCTGATAAGCTCCACAAAATGATGAAAGAAAAAAGTTTATTGCTTGCTACATTTTTGCTATTCATGCAGTAAACTATCGCATTTAGCATGACATTTTAATTTATTTCTTCTTTATTGCTTACTGTATTCGTGACACATTATGCAGACACTATTCACATATAGCCTGCAAAATTGTATCAGTGTAGGGTACGTAGTTCAGGAGATACGATGTCATAAATATCTAACTGCATGAAAATGAAATTGCAGGGCGAAATTTGCTAGGGAAAGATAGGTGAAATATGTGTACAAATACATGTGAAATATGTTAAATACATACAAAGTATGTTAAGTACACTACTGGCCATTAAAATTGCTACACCAAGAAGAAATGTAGATGATAAATGGATATTCAATGGACAAATATATTATACTAGAACTGACATATGATTACATTTTCATGCAATCTGGGTGCGTAGAACCTGAGAAATCAGTACCCAGAACAACCACCTCTGGCCGTAACAACGGCCTTGATACGCCTGGACATTGAGTCCAACAGAGCTTGGATGGCGTGTACAGGTACAGACAGCTCCCATGCAGCTTCAACACGATACCAAAGTTCATCAAGAGTAGTGAATGGCGTATTGTGACGAGGCAGTTGCTCGGCCACCATTGACCAGACGTCTTCAGTTGGTGAGAGATCTGGAGAATGTGCTGGCCAGGGCAGCAGTCAAACCTTTTTCTGTTTCCAGAAAGGCCCGTACAGGACCTGCAACCTGCGGTCGTGCGTTATCCTGCTGAAATGTAGGGCTTCACAGGGATCGAATGAAGGGTAGAGCCACGGGTCGTAACACATCTGAAATGTAACGTCCACTGTTCAAAGTGCCGTCAATGCGAACAAGAGGTGACCGAGACGTGTAACCAATGGCACCCCATACCATCACGCCAGGTGATACGCCAGTATGGCGATGACGAATACACGCTTCCAATGTGCGTTCATCGCGATGTCGCCAAACACGGATGTGACCATCATGATGCTGTAAACAGAACCTGGATTCATCCGAAAAAACGACGTTTTGCCATTCGTGCACCCAGGTTCGTCGTTGAGTACACCATCGCAGGCGCTCCTGTCTGTGATGCAGCGTCAAGGGTAACCGCAGCCATGGTCTCAAAGCTGATAGTCCATGCTGCTGCAAACGTCATCGAACTGTTCGTGCATATGGTTGTTGTCTTGCAAACGTCCCCATCTGTTGGCTCAGGGATCGAGACGTGGGTGCACGATCCGTTACAGCCATGCGGATAAGATGCCTGTCATCTCGACTGCTAGTGATACGAGGCCGTTGGGATCCCGCAGGGCGTTCCGTATTACCCTCCTGAATCCACCGATTCCATATTCTGCTAACAGTCATTGGATCTCGACCAACGCAACCAGCAATGTCGCGATACGATAAACCGCAATCGCGGTAGGCTGCAATCCGACCTTTATCAAAGTCGGAAACGTGATGGTACTTATTTCTCCTCCTTACGCGAGGCATCACAACAACGTTTCACCAGGCAACGCCGGTCAACTGCTGTTTGTGTATGAGAAATCGTTTGGGAACTTTCCTCATGTCAGCACGTTGTAGGTGTCGCCACCGGGGCCAACCTTGTGTGAATGCTCTTAAAAGCTAATCATTTGCATATCGCAGCATCTTCTTCCTGTCGGTTAAATTTCGCGTCAGTAGCACGTCATCTTCGTGGTGTAGCAATTTTAATGGCCAATAGTGTATATGTGAAACAGATTTTACATGTGCCTACTCGTGCAAAGCCACAGGTAAAAGGCTCATTCTAAACCCCTGGAATTATTTCAAACAAATTTGTATTTACGATCTGGAAAGAAATACTATGAGGATAAGAAGGCGTCCTATTGCGATGAGCATTATATCTTATAGAGAGAAAGGGGGGAGGAGAAGACAGACAGCGAGAGGCGAGGAGGAGATGGCAGTGAGAGGGGGAGCTGGACAGGGAGAGAGGGCAGAAGGAGATGGGCAGGAAGAAGGGGGAGAAGAAGCTGGACAGGGAGAGTAGAATAGGGGAGATGGACAGGGAGAGGGGAGGAGAACATGGATAAGGGGAGGGGCACATTGACAGGGAAAGGGGCAGATGGACAGGGGGAGTAGGGAGGAATGGAAGGACAAGGAGAGGTGGAAGGAGCAGATGGACTGGGAGAGAGGAAGGAGCAGAGGGACATGGATAGGGTTAGGAGTGGATGGACTAGGGGAGGGGTAGGAGAATGCAGACGGGGAGGAGAAAATAGACAAGGAGAGGAGGGGGAGGATATGGATAGGGAGAGGGGGTAGGTGGAGAAGGAGATGGAAAGGGAGAGGGGGGAGGTGGAGATGGAAAGGGAGAGGGGGGAGGTGGAGATGGAGATGGAAAGGGAGATGGGGGGAGGTGGAGATGCACTAATAGAAGATTGGTATAAATACATACCCAGGCAACACTGGGTACTCAGCCAGTCTTTTATAAAAATTAATTACTACAATTGTTCTTTTAATTGTTTCTTTGTGGTCAGCATCACAAATTCTGCATTGGAATCAGTCTTTTATGGGCTTGGGCATAGCCTGTCTCTGTGATAATTTGCCCTAGAAATTTTACTTTAGAGGTCCTGAAGCATGATTTTTCGATGTTAGGCATCACACTGCGTTCTTTGAAAGTTCGAAGTGCAGCATTCAGAATTTTATTATGATCGTCCGTAGATTTCTCCACGATGAACAGGTCATTAACATAGGTAGTCACATGCCGTTTGAGAGAATCACTCAGTATGCTGTCGAATCCACATATGGAAGCAGATGATATATTCAGCCAAAAAGGTAGGCACCTAAATTAGTAACACCTACACCAAACACTAGGAATGCAGTGTAATTTATGCATTCTGGTTGCAGTTCTATCTGGCAGAAACTGGATCTTAAGTCAATAGATTGAAAGTCACTGACACCATGAAAATTTTGCAAAAGTCATTCAAGTTTTTCAGATCTATCTATTCCCGATCTGTTATTGTGTTTATTTGCCGTGAGTGTAAGATGAGGCAAATTGAACCATCCTCCTTCTCAGGCAGCCAGAGTGGGCTATTATACATCGACCTGGCAGGTCCAATTACACCATCGTCTAAAATCATATGGAGTTTGAGGAACACATTGTACCTGTAGGAGAGAGGAATAGGATACGGTGGTGCAAAGAATTTCTTGTGCTTGCACACTCTGAAGTCGTAATGGACGTTCTTTATGGTGGCTGGTTCCGGCAAAAATACTTCCAAATTTTGTAACAACATGTCTTCTAATTCCTCTCTCTCTGTAGGTCTGATATTATGCAGGGTCTGTACCTCCTCTTTAACTGCGTCGATTTGTTCACTATTTTTAAGATTACGTTTTAGTTCATTATTTTGAAATTTGATTTAATTTCCTTCATGACTTATCCTCTTTTCACTCACATTTTGTGCCTCATAAGCAAACTATGTCTCATGGAGAACGCTCTTGAAACTTTCCCTGTTATTTCTGAATTTGCCAGTAAGCACATATTGATAGTTAATGGGAGCTTCATATAACAGAACATGATTATTTCATTTGAGCTACAAGGTGCATTCTTCTTAATAAAGGACTCGAAAAATTTACTGAGCTTCTGATCCACGACGATTCCAAATCTCTACACATCATAATTTCATGCTTAATCCGATCCTGCATCTCATATGACCATTAGCTGGCGAGGAAAGCCTTTCTGAACTCCCTGTATGATATTGCAGATGGCTGTAGCAGTTCGCATTTTTCGGCTACTGAGCCTTCCATTTGCCCATACATGAACTCTTAATTTGTAGTCTAATGGCCAGGATGGTAGTGTTGATCTATCACACTGAGCGATCCAAGCCTTTGCATGCAATGCATTTCCACTTTCTTAATAATTTTGGAAGTTCTGCACAGATATAAAATAAGTGTGGTCGAATGCCATATCCTCTCTGGCACTCGTTCTTATCCCGCTTCGGCTACTCATTACCTCCGTATGTTGCATAACATCATGACGCAAGTAATTATAGCTTTGTCCCGTGTTATTTTCATAACTAACGCGGGGGTCGCATCTTCTGAGTGGCACATAATTGTGTGGTAGGTCGCTCTCCATGTTGCAGTACACAGTTTGTGTAGTGCTGACGTGGAGAATACTCATGTACTGATCCACCTGCAAGGGACTCAACCATACATACTGGTTCTGTTACATCTGATGGCGTTTCTCCCTTTGTCATTTCCTGCTCCCTATATTTCAGACGGTAGTCGCTTTCTTTGAATTTTTTTCCAACTTGATCCTCCACCTGTTCCACTTCACCCTTCATTTCCTTATCAACGTTATGTATGTGCACTTGCTGTGTTATATTCTCTTCGAATTCTGCAATATTTCTTCCTGAGTTTTCTCCACTATCCTTTGAACTTATTCTTACAGTGCGGCCAGAAGTTTCTTAGTTTGATTCACTGCACTTATCACCGGCTTTGCATGTTTCCTTGGTATCAGTGGCACTTTCTTGGCTCCACTCGCCTCTATCCTGGCTACTTGCACGCCTTTCTCAGCTTCAGTCACTACTTGCTTCAACTCAGCCGACATCTTACTAATTTCAGTCCCCTCCTCTTTGATTTCTGCTTCCGAATTCCTAAAAACTTCTTTTGCCTATTCCGTTCTATATTTTGCACCTTCCAAAAAAAAAAGGTTAGTAAACTCGCGCCAGGAACTATGATTATCGTGGTTCTAAGTGTTTACAGTTTTTGACATAAGATAAATTACTGAAAATAAAATTTAGGTTTACTGACTACACCTACCTAACAAAGCCCGACCAATGACAGAGTCGCCAGTTTATACGAAATGCTATTGTGGTATGGTGATTGGGTGTTATATGTGATTAATTTCTGCACAGGAATGACTCCTGACACAGAACTACCCTTACAATACACTACTGTGATATGTGCACAAGGGACTGTCTAAAAGCATCTTAATAATGTGTGGTACTAGTAGTGAACCATAAGTTGGCAAATTCAGTTGCTTCTACAAGTACATAATTATTCAGTAATTCACATTTAAGTGCCTGGTAGGGGATTCATCGAACCATCTTGAAGCTATTTCTCTACTGTTCAATGTTCCACTCTCTAACAATGCGCAGGAAAAACAGAGACTTAAAATCTTTCAGTGCGAGCTCTGATTTCTCTTATTTTATAATGATGGTCATTTATTTCCATGTAGGTGGGCGCCAAAAAAAATTTTTTTTCGCACCCTGATGAAAAAGTTGGTGACTGGGATTTCATGAGAAGACCGTACCACAACGAAAAACGCCTTTGTGTTAATCATTGCTACCCTACTTCACGTATCATAGCCGTGGCACTCTTCCACCTATTTCTCGACAGTACAAAACGAGCTGTCCTTCGAACTTTTTCTGTGTCCTCCGTCAATGCTATGTGATGCGGATCCCACACCGCACGGCAATACTCCAGAAGGGGGCGGACAGTCATGGTGTAAGCAGTTTCTTTAGTTACATTTCCTATGTGTTCTGCCAATAAATCACAGTCTCTGGTTTGCTTTACCCACAGCATTTCCTATGCGGTCGTTACAATTAAATTATTCGTCGTTGTAATCATTAATTATTTAGTTGAATTTACACCGTTTAGATTTATGTGATTTATAGTGTAATCGAACTTTAGCGGATATCTTTTTGGACTTATGCGGATTACTTAACGCTTTTCAATATTGAAAGTCAACTGCCACTTTTTTCACCATACGGATATCTTGTCTAAATCATCTTTCAGTTGATTTTGACCATCTGATGACTTTACAAGACAGTAAACGGCAGCATCATCTGCGAACAATCTAAGAGGGCTGCTCAGATTGTCTCCTAGGGACAGCAGAGCTCCTGTAACATTTCCTTGGGGAACTTCTCTTTTACTCGATGACTTCCTGTCAGTTGGTACAAACTGTGACCTTCCTGACAGGAAATCACGACTCTAGTCACATTACTGAGACGATACTCCATAGGCACGTAGTTTGATTAGAATTCACTTGTGAGGAATGGTGTAAAAAGCCTTCTCGAAATCTAAAAATGTGAAATCAATTTGGCGTTCCCTGTCGATAGCACTCATTATTTCGTGAGATTAAAGAGCAAGTAATGTTTCACGAGAACGATATTTTCTGAATCTGTGTTGGATGTTTGTCAATAAATCGTTTTCTTCGAGATAATTCATAATATTCGAGTACAGTAAATGTTCCAAATTTCTACTGCAAATAGACGGTATTGATATGGGTTTGTAATTCGTCGGGTTATTCCTATTTCCTTTCTTGAATAAAGGAGGGACCTGTCAAATTCACAGTCTTTAGGTACAGATCCTTCGACGAGCCAAAGGCTGTACATGATTGCTAAGTGTGGAGCTTTTATATCAGCATATTCTGAAAGGAACTGACTGGTATAAATATTGTCATGTAGAAGAAGGTGTAATTAGATGAATGACAAACACTAACTTCACTTTATGAAGATTTATTCAGCATTTGCACATAGAAGAGCGTGGAGCAAACTGCCTCCGGCCAGAACACATACAGTATATGTAGAGCTACAGAACATTCCAATACAATGATTCTTGACTTTTTGGATACTTCTAGAATGTACTCGAACCGAATATAGAAATTAAAATTGTACAGTCCAGGTGAGTTTGGAATTCACGACCCTCCATGCAACAATTTAGTATCATAACCACTCCACCACGGAGCTACTCAGGTTCTTCTACAACAATATGAACCAGAGGCCTTGCCTTTATTAAGCGATTTTAACTGCTTCACTACACCGATGATATCTACTAAGTTACACACTTTGGCAGCTGTTCTTTATTCAAGTTCTGGAATATTTACATCGCCGTCTTTGGTGATGGAATTACGAAAAACCGTGTCTAGTAACTCTACTTTAGTGCCACTGTCATCAGTAATTACACAATTATTATGATACAGTGATTGCATCTTGCTGCTGCTGCTGTGTTTCACATATGGCCAGAAACTCTTTGGGTTTTCTGCCACGTTTCGAGACAAAGTTTCATTGTGGAAACTATTCGAAGTATCTCACATTGAAGTTCACTCTACTTCGAGCTTCTGTAAAACTTCGCCAATTTTGAGGATCTTGTGTTCTTTTAAATTTGGCATTCTGTTTTCGTTGCTTCGGCAATATGTTCTGACCTGTTTTGTGTACCATGGGGGATGAGTACCATCTCTTATTAATTTATTTGTTATATATCTCTCAACTGCCGTATATACTATTTCTCTGAATTTAAATCACGTCTGATCTATGCTTACATAGTTAGATGGAAAGGAGTGGAGACTGTCTCTTAGAAAGCCGTGTAAGGCGTCTGAATTTTAACGAACCTTACATGAACTTAATCCATAACGACAGTACGATACAGTAAGAGACCCTCAGAAAATAATAATTACATTATATCAACAAAAGGCAATTGCAGTTCATCTCAAAAAAATGGTTCAAATGGCTCTGAGCACTATGGGACTTAACTTCTGTGGTCATCAATCCCCTAGAACTTAGAACTACTTAAACCTAACTAACCTAAGGACATCACACACATCCACGCCCGAGGCAGGATTCGAACCTGCGACCATAGCAGTCGCGCGGTTCCAGACTGTAGCGCCTAAAACCGCTCGGCCACTCCGGCCGGCGCAGTTCATCTCATGTACCCGAAAACTAAGAAAACAATCTCTACCAATATATGGACAGTGGCATGAAAGAAACAAGTTAAAGCGAAACGCATTTTGGAGACGAACCGAGCAGGTGGCTAATGATATCGTAAAACTCCCATTAGCAAGAGAACGGCGAACTTCAGCGCACAAAGGGATAAGCCAGAACAATACATTATTCTTTAAGCGTAAATAAGGCAGGGACCGAGGGTATGTGGCTACACATCATTAACAGAACTAGGCCGCGACCCAGAAAGAACAATAAAAATGTTTATCCACCTCTAGCGAGACAGTGATTGGCTGAAGCTATACTTGGCGACGCAGACGCGACATTGTGGGGAGATCCCCATTACATAAAAGCATTTTGAGACCTAAAATTAAGGCTCTCTCTCTCTCTCTCTCTCGTCTCGCGGCGGACCGCACAAGTGTGTTGAAATAAGCAAAGGCGTTGAGAGTTTGCTTTCTGCGAAGTGATGACGATATGCTTCACGTATCGTGGAGACAGATAGCAAAGCGGTAGTTAAATATTCCTGCAGGAATTTTTGCGTGCAAAGAAATTGTGCACATTGCTCCAACCCATAGCGAGTGTCCAGTAGCCAATATTTCGACTAGGGAAAGATTAACGTTCCACGCAGTGCAGGAAAGTTACGACTGAGTGAATTCAGTCAAGGCCAGAGTAGGGAATTAGCGTTTCAGATCCAGCACGGAGACAATGCCGTTGCAGATGCCGCTTGGTAAAGTACCATCGCACATTAAGCCACAGTAAATGTTGATTCTAGATTTTGCTCTCCCTCCCTCTCCCCCCCCCCCCCCCTCTCTCCTACCAGTCCTACCCGGTAAGGATCCCATATTGATGAACAATGCACAAGAATCTCTCGAAAAAGCGCATTATAAGCCAATTCCTTAGCGAATGAGCTACGTTTCCTTAAGATTTGTCCTACGAATCTGTGTCTGGCATCTGCTTTTCCTACAGTATGTTGTACGTGGTCATTCCAGTTAAGGTTGGTCTGGATATTTACTCCTAGATATTTTATGGTGTATACTGTTTCCAACAGTTTCTCATCAATAGTGTAATTGCACATTAATGGCTTTCTTTTCCTATGTATGCGAAATATGCTACTTTTATTAACGTTCAGGGTCAGCTGTCAGAGCCTGCACCTTTCATCAATCCTCTGCATACATTGTGCAAATCAATACTGTCTTCTGGAGTTGCTACTTTGTTATACAGTGACTCACAAAAGTATTCGGCCACCAGTGTTATGTTTTATTTATACTTCATTTTATACAGGCCTCTCATATTACAGAAGTAGTCTTGGCACAAAATGGTGTAGGACTATGTAATAAATAACAGAACAGCATTTTCTTATTTGCAAACTTAACTCAACATACACAAACATAAACAATAATACATAAAGAAACATGCCCACTATCACAACCACAGACGTTTTCGTGCGGCAAGTATAACAATCACAACCTTGTACATTTTAATACCTTGTATGCAGTCCTTTTTGCTTAATCACATGTTCCAAGTGTTTAGGTATGCTGCGAACAACCTTTCGCTTATAATCAGGACTTATTTGTCGTCATTCGTCCAGTACTCGTTCCTTCATAGCTTGTTTTGATGTCACTGGCGTTTGTCGTACTTTTCGCTTCAATTCGCTCCAAAGATTTTCTATTGGGTTCAAGCCTGGACTCTGAGGAGGGGTATCGACAATTATACAGCGTCCATAGTCTTACAATATCCGCTTTATGCTTTGGATCATTGTCTTGATACAATTTGAACGTCCTCGAAAGCCCGAATCTTGTAGCACTTTGAGCGTAAGTTCTCTTTTAGGATGTTCAGATACTTATGCTTGTCCATCGTACCTTCAATGAATGCTAATTCGCCTACCCCAGACGACGACATGGAACCCCAAATCCTGATACCTCCAGCACCGTGTTTAAATGTGGGTTGCAGATGCTTCGTCTGAAACTATTCACGTGGTTTTCTTCAAGTCACAGGTCTTCCGTTTGAGGAGAACATCTGCACTTGACATTCAGAGACAAAAATTACTTCATTCCACCAACTGACACTTTTATTTACGTGCTGCTTCGTGAAGTCCAGTCTTTGCTTTCTATGCTTCTCATTTATCATAGGTTTCTTCCTGCTTACTCGACCATTATACCCCTCTCGTCTGATAATTCGTCGGACTGTCTTACAGTGCACGTCCTTTCCATATTCCTGCTGCACTGCGACAGCAATTTTCGTTACCGACGACCTTGGATTTGTTTTAATTTTTTTTATTACTCCGGTTTCCTCTCTTCTACCCAGCTTCTTTGGTCGCCCTGTTCTTTGTTGTCTTCAATTCTATCTTCTGTGTTGAATCTCCGTATAATGTCACCTACAGTACTCTTACTCCTTTGTAACAATGCGGTAATCTGTCTTTCGCAACGTCCTTTAGCGTGATGGAAAATAACAAGTTGTCTCTTTTCAAATGACGTGTTCTTTCCTTTCCGTCCCAAGGTACTGTGCACCATGCGTGTTAACAACACGGAAACGCAGCACAGAATAACCCAGCTCGGTCTACAGCTAGCACCACAGCCGCCTATACGACATGTGCCCGAATAACAAAGTGACTGCATGTTGTGGTGTCTTATAATGCAAATATACATTGCACGTAGTTAATTATATTATACAGCGAGCCGGCCGCGGTGGTCTAGTGGTTCTAGGCGCGCAGTCCGGAACCGCGGGACTGCTACGGTCGCAGGTTCGAATCCTGCCTCGGGCATGGATGTGTGTGATGTCCTTAGGTTAGTTAGGTTTAAGTAGTTCTAAGTTCTAGGGGACTGATGACCACAGCAGTTAAGTCCCATAGTGCTCAGAGCCATTTGAACCATTTATTATACAGCGACCTGATTGTGGTACATTGTCAGACAATATTAACACTACAGAATGGACCGTCAATTGCTTCTCGTGGGCGTCAAATTTTCGAAAAGAACTTCACATTTCAAGAACAATGAGGGTGGTAGACTACTTTTGTGGTGCACTGTAGAAAACCGAATCACCTGCGAACAGTGTTAAAGGGCATCCAGTGCTTCCTACTAGACGATTAAAATACATTGTAAACAATAACGGTCCTATCACACTTCGTTCGGATACTGCGGAAATTACCATTACATCTGTCGATTCTGTTCCGTTAAGAGCGACATGTTTAAGTCTTGAATCCAACCGAAAATCTGGTCCGATACTGGTTTGATACTTTTTCACTAAACGGCAGTGCGGGACGGCGTCAAAATACCTCCTGAAGTCAAAGAACACGGCATCTACCTGAGCTGCTGTTGTCTACAGCGCTATGGATCTCATGCAGGAACAGAACGAGTTGAGTTTCGAAAGATCTGTTTGCGGAATCCGGGTTTTTTACAGAGCGGATTTTCGCTCTGCAAAAACGTCAATTTTTGAGCATAAAACCTGTTCCATAATTCTACAACAGACTGACGTCAACAATATAGGTATATAATTGTGTTCCTCTTTCCTGTGGCCCTTCTTGAAGACGGGAATCACTTGCGCTTTTTTCCAAAACTAAGTACCCTTCGTTGCTCCAGCGATCTACGATAAACTGCTGCTGATTTGCGTGTATTTTGCCTGAAAACGTATTGGAAAAAGATCTCTTGCATTTACCGAGGAGCCATAAGATGTGTGAGAGGATTATATTAATTGTATGTGTTAACTGCGTACTCTCTTCTCGAAGAGACGTCTCATGCAGTATCTTTTCGCGCTCCATCATGCAAGATGTATTGCAAAAGCTGTTTATGTGTTCAAAAAGTTAATGCTACTTGAGAAAGTCTAATAACGACTACAAGACTAGACTGCAATTTGTTCTATTTTTATTTTCCTTATCACTATGCAAGTCAACCCCCCCCCCCCCCCAACCATGGACCTTGCCGTAGGTGGGGAGGCTTGCGTGCCTCAACGATACAGATAGCCGTGCCGTATGCGCAACCACAGTGGAGGGGTATCTGTTGTGAGGCCAGACAAATGTTTGGTTCCTGAAGAGGGGCAGAAGCCTTTTCAATAGTTGCAGGGGCAACAGTCTGGATGATTGACTGACCTGGCCTTGTGACACTAACCAAAACGGCCTTGCTGTGCTGGTACTGCGAACAGCTGAAAGCAAGGGGAAACTACAGCCTTAATTTTTCCTGAGGGCATGCAGCTTTACTGTATGATTAAATGATGAT
Source organism: Schistocerca cancellata (assembly GCF_023864275.1). Taxonomy (NCBI): domain Eukaryota; kingdom Metazoa; phylum Arthropoda; class Insecta; order Orthoptera; family Acrididae; genus Schistocerca; species Schistocerca cancellata. Next base: position 348,561,840 of record NC_064629.1, on the reverse strand, counting down.
GGCGTCCTCTTGGGTAAAATATTCCAGAGGTAAAATAGTCCCCCATTCGGATCTCCGGGTGGGGACTACTCAAGAGGACGTCGTTATCAGGAGAAAGAAAACTGGCGTTCTACGGATAGGAGTGTGGAATGACAGATCCCTTAATTGGGCAGGTAGGTTAGAAAATTTAAAAAGGGAAATGGATAGTTTAAAGTTAGATATAGTGGGAATTAGTGAAGTTTGGTGGCAGGAGGAACAAGACTTTTGGTCAGGTGAATACAGTGTTATAAATACAAAATCAAATAGGGGTAATGCAGGAGTAGGTTTAACAATAAATAAAAAAAGTAAGAGTGCGGGTAAGCTACTACAAACAGCATAGTGAACGCATTATTGTGGCCAAGATAGACACGAAGGCCACGCGTAGCACAGTAGTACAAGTTTATAAGCCAACTAGCTCTGAAGATGATGAAGAAATTGATGAAATGTATGACGAGATAAAAGAAATTATTCAGATAGTGAAGGGAGACGAAAATTTAATAGTCATGGGTGACTGGAATTCGAGTGTAGGAAAAGGAAGAGAAGGAAACGTAGTAGGTGAATATGGATTGGGGCTAAGAAATGCAAGAGGAAGCCGCCTGGTAGAATTTTGCACAGAGCATAACTTAATCTTAGCTAACACTTGGTTCAGGAATCATGAAAGAAGGTTGTATACGTGGAAGAAACCTGGAGATACTAGAAGGTTTCAGATAGATTATATAATGGTAAGACAGAGATTTGGGAACCAGATTTTAAATTGTAAGACATTTCCAGGCTCGTATGTGGACTCTGACCACAATCTATTGGTTATGAACTGTGGATTAAAACTGAAGAAACTACAAAAAGGTGGGAATTTAAGGAGATGGGACCTGGATAAACTGATAGAACCAGAGGTTGTACAGGGTTTCAGGGAGAGCATAAGGGAACAATTGACAGGAATGGGGGAAAGAAATACAGTAGAAGAAGAATGGGTAGCTTTGAGGAATGAAACAGTGAAGGCAGAAAAGGATCAAGTAGGTAAAAATACGAAGGCCAGTAGAAATCCTTGGGTAAGAGAAGAGATACTGAATTTAATTGATGAAAGGAGAAAATACAAAAATGCAGTAAGTGAAACAGGCAAAAAGGAATACAAACGTCTCAAAAATGAGATCGACAGGAAGTGCAAAATGGCTAAGCAGGGATGGCTCGAGGACAAATGTAAGGATACGAGGGGTAAGATAGATACTGCCTACAGGAAAATTAAAGAGACCTTTGGAGAAAAGAGAACCACTTGCATGAATGTGACATTATTCCGCAACACCAGATGTAATAGCTCCTGAAGCTCGTGAGATAAGCCTCTGCATCCTTACATTTCTCACGTGCCATCCCTGCTCAGATGGAAACACAGTTCTAAGCAAAGAAGGGAAAGCAGAAAGATGGAAGGAGTATATAGAGGGTCTATACAGGGGTGATGTTCTTGAGGACAATATTATGGAAATGGAAGAGGAGGTAGATGAAGATGAAATGGGAGATATGATACTGCGTGAAGAGTTTGACAGAGTACTGAAAGACCTAAGTCGAAACAAGGCCCCGGGAGTAGACAACATTCCATTAGAACTACTGACAGCCTTGGGAGAGCCAGTCCTGACAAAACTCTACCATCTGGTGAGCAAGATGTATGAGACAGGCGAAATACCGTCAGACTTCAAGAAGAATATAATTTCCCATCCCAAAGAAAGCAGGTGTTGACAGATGTGAAAATTACCGAACTATCAGTTTAATAAGTCACAGCTGCAAAAAACTAACACGAATTCTTTACAGACGAATGGAAAAACTGGTAGAAGCCGACTTCAGGGAAGATCAGTTTGTATTCCGTCGAAATGTTGAAACACGTGAGGCAATACTGACCCTACGACTTATCTTAGAAGAAAGATTAAGGAAAGGCAAACCTACGTTTCTAGCATTTGTAAACTTAGAGAAAGCTTTTGACAATGTTGACTGGAATACTCTCTTTCAAATTATGAAGGTGGCAGGGGTAAAATACAGGGAGCGAAAAGCTATTTACAATTTGTACAGAAACAAGATGGCAGTTATAAGAGGCGAGAGACATGAAAGGGAAGTAGTGGTTGGGAAGAGAGTGAGACAGGGTTGTAGCCTCTCCCAAATGCTATTCAATCTGTATATTGAGCAAGTAGTAAAGGAAACAAAAGAAAAGTTCGGAGTAGGTATTAAAATCCATGGAGAAGAAATAAAAACTTTGAGGTTCGTCGATGACATTGTAATTCTGTCAGAGACAGCAAAGGACTTGGAAGAGCAGTTGAACGGAATGGACAGTGTCTTGAAAGGAGGGTATAAGATGAACATCAACAAAAGCAAAACAAGGATAATGGAATGTAGTCGAATTAAGTCGGGTGATGCTGAGGGAATTAGATTAGGAAATGAGACACTTAAAGTAGTAAAGGAGTTTTGCTACTTGGGGAGCAAATAAACTGATGATGGTCGAAGTAGAGAGGATATAAAATGTAGACTGGCAATGGCAAGGAAAGCGTTTCTGAAGATGAGAAATTTGTTAACATCGAGTATAGATTTAAGTGTCGGGAAGTCGTTTCTGAAAGTATTTGTATGGAGTGTAGCCATGTATGGAAGTGAAACATGGACGATAAATAGTTTGGACAAGAAGAGAATAGAAGCTTTCGAAATCTGGTGCTACAGAAGAATGCTGAAGATTAGATGGGTAGATCACATAACTAATGAGGAGATATTGAATAGAATTGGGGAGAAGAGGAGTTTGTGGCACAACTTGATCAGAAGAAGGGATCGGTTGGTAGGACATACTCTGAGGCATCAAGGGATCACCAATTAAGTACTAGAGTGCAGCGTGGAGGGTAAAAATCGTAGAGGGAGACCAAGAAATGAATACACGAAGCAGATTCAGAAGGATGTAGGCTGCAGTAGGTACTGGGAGATGAAGAAGCTTGCACAGGATAGAGTAGCATGGAGAGCTGCATCAAACCAGTCACAGGACTGAAGACCACAACAACAAACATGCAAGTCGAAGCATGATCCTTTGAAACTTCAGAAGCCAAACCACAGTATTTTAATTTCGGAATTCTTTCCAAACTTTATGTATGTGTATCGGGTCGTCAATAATGATACCCAACATGTACCTATGTAAAAACTGGAAAATCATATATCGTTCCTGTCTCCTGTTCTATCGCCTTAATCTTCTGAATCAAAAATGAAAACAGTCACTAAATAAACATGAAGCAAAACCAGCAGACAAATATATAAGCGTTCAAGAAGGAATCTGTTAAATCCCAAAAAGTGTGACTAATGGGGTAACAAATCGTGTCTAAAAGAACAAAAGTACCTTTAAACAGATTTGGTTAGAATGAAAAGTTACATAAGAAAGAATCTTTACAGTGACATGAAAATAACAACACTCTACACCTAGCTACAAAACAAAGATTTGGAAATTATCTGGCTGAGACAGGCGTCAAGCTCACGGAACACTGGAATAAATAATTAAAAAACGAGGAACAAAAGTTATATATACTATATATACCTATTCCCATAAGGTAACAGACCAAAAAAAGAGACTTTTCTGATAGTACGAGAGTCCACGGCCAAAAACATGTCTCATCATTTTACGGTCAAAACCATACAAAATCACTAGCAAAGACGATCGTGAACCCGGCTAGGTGGGCACTGACGTCGAAGGTATAAGTAGTATGTGATCAATGTCGGAAATTACCTTAGCGGAGGGTAACAGATTGTTTCAAAAATATGAATTTAAGTGTCCAGAATCGTGATTAGAAAGAGAGAATGATGATGTTAATGATTATTTGTTTTGGCACTTACTTGTAAGATGTCAGGCAACAAGGACACGAGGACAATTCGTTAGTGCAGATTGCCTGCATCAGGGGCAAGTATGCTCTCAGGGGAAATCCTACTGTTCCGTTTTGATTGACAGGTTATGGCCCACTGGGAATAATCCATCCTTTCGATTGACAGGTAATGACACACTGGGGATAATCCTTCTTTTTGACTGACAGGTCCTTAACAGATTGTTCCCCCGCCCCTCCCTGTCCTCCTCCTCCCCCCAATCCCCAGGAAACATCCAACAATCTCCCTCCCACACGATGATAAAGGTACACTTTCAGGCCAAAGTTATTCGAATAGCCCTCTCCCTCTCTATCAATTTGATTGACTACTTAATTAAATTGATCAATTAATTAACCTAACCCACTTTGGTAAACTTCCCCCTCCACCTCCCCTACCCAGCCCTACCTGGAAATTGGCGACTCTGCAGTGAAGAGGAAGGATCTCATGACAGGAAGTTCAATTACACAGCAGAGAGTATATTGTTTATTTATAAAAAATTCTGTTTTCAGGGGTTGGATATCTCTTGCTCATCATTCTCTGCTGTTTGGGAAGATGCAGGTCTTGTAAAGAAGCAATTAAATCGATCCGCACCCCCACGTGCCGTTGGTAGCGGTCAGACCGAACTGGAAAAAAAAACAGCATTTACCTGGTAAACACCTACAGAATACCGACGCATTCCAGAATTCCTCCCTTCCGAGGCAGATACCTGTCTGAGAATCGATCCCCCCATGGACTCTAAACTGCCCCAGCCCTCCTGGCGCACTTTCTTGTGTCGCGCTTCACGACCTGCTTCAGGAGCTATTACATCTGGTGTTGCGGAATATCGTCACATTCATAACTTGAAGATATCCCAGGAATTAAATTTACCACTGCACAAAGATATATATATATATATATATATATATATATATATATATATATATATATATAGAGAGAGAGAGAGAGAGAGAGAGAGAGAGAGAGTGTGTGTTTTGCAGATGATGCGAGAATATTTAAGCAATTCCGAGGAATACGTCCACCGCCACACTTGAACACATACTCTAAAAGAAAAGATAGCGAGACACTTGTGAAACCATCCCTGAGACACTACGCGCGCTTTTTCGGAAATGCCCTTGCCTTTGAGCACGAGCTGCTCCAGGAGCTGCTAAATCCAACTGAATATAGCAGTAAACGCACTTTCAAAAAGACCACTGCACAGTACCTTATGTCAATATTGCGATGTATGCTGCCAGTGAGTATAAAAAAGATTACAGCACAATTGTGAAACCTCTCTGTCTTCCTCCAGTACTCCAAAACATTTGCATGCATAAACAAATTAGGTAGTGTTTAACGCCTCAATACATTTGCATATGCTGCTTTAAACAATTTGCTTCAAATACACTTGCACACAATGCACTGCACTGTCTTTCCACGGTCGCAGGTTCAAAACCTGCCTCGGGTATGGATGTGTGTGATGTCCTAAGATTAGTTAGGTTTAAGTAGTTCTAAGTTCTAGGGGACTGATGACCTCAGATGTTAAGTCCCATAGTGCTCAGAGCCATTTGAACCATTTTTGAACTGTCTTTCCAGGTGCACGTGGAATGGAAATATATTCTGCTAAGATACACTCCAAAAAAATACGTCGCTAAAATAAATGAGCGCAAATACAGCACGTCCAGGCTATCACAGTAGCTTCCTATACGAGACACAGACGTAACTGGAGAACTCGCAAAGTAGTGGCACGTCCTTCCGCCGCCGCAGCTCACCACAGAGTGTAATACAGACCGGAAGCAGGGCTTTTCCACATGGATCCACAGGCGTGCGGAAACTGTCGCTCGCCAGTGGTGGCATGATGTTGATCGGCATATTCCACACTCGCTTCCTGTCTCAGTCTCTCTCAAGAGCTCCCTACTTGACTGCGAGGAAATCTTCTTCAACCGCGAAGATTGAGATTTTCATCTCTCCTCAGAATACTGTATTCCTATTGGCTAATGCTGGAGACAAAGGGAAAGCTGATGCAGTTCCAAATCGCAGACAGTATTTCTTCCAGAAAGCATTACACCATCAGTGAGTCTTGTATGTGCCTGTAGAACCAAGACCGCTTTATGTGCAGGGTGATGGTAACATAGTCGTTGTGATCGTGTTTCTAACAACGCGGTCCTTACGTGCATTGTATGTTGCCAGCGGTAGAATCCTTCTGTGTTCAGCTACAAATGTCGCTTCTCAAAAGTGGTCCTCGAAAAGAACGTCGTCTTCCCTCCAGGGTTCCCATTTGAAGTACCCGGTGAATGCAATACGACTACTGAAAAAGAAAAATTACTCGCCATGCAAAGTGACTCTCATGATCCATGTAATTAATTAGCCTATCGATTTGATATCAGTGACATGCCACCCTGCGGGTGAAGGCAATGGCTAGAGCACCTCGGACATGATTCTTCACTTAGCTTGTCTTTCGTTGCAGCGATATCTATTAACGATATTTCAGTCGTCCACCTACATAGGGAGAGATAAAGACCCCAATAAAATCAGATGTGTTGCCGAATTTAGAAAGTGATTCATAGTATAAAACTTATATTTACAACTTCTCTATGCTGCTGCCTTAAGAGACATCGTATGTGGCGAAACAGTTGATTACCTTAAGAGAGAGTTCGAAAGTGAGGAGGCGTCCTGTGACAGCGGTAGATCTTAGCACTTCGGCTTGAGCCAAAAATGAATTTGATATTCTAGTCCTGTGATGCATAACGTGAGAGATAAGGAAAGATGTTGTTCTACCTGACGCAACAATACTTAGAGGGAACATAGCCTACGCCATTGTCCTGTAGAGGATGTTCACAAAAAGTAACGGTACTTTAGTGACACGAAAACTCGTGTATAGTCCAATTTCTTCTATCTTCGAGAATAATTCGTATAAACAAGAGGAATCTACACTTCGCATGAGGAATTCGAGATATATAGTCAACAACATCGTTGTCTCGGTTTGGGTGAAGTAGATTTTTTGAACTTGTGTGTGTATGTCGGGGCGGAATTGTTTAGAACTACTGTATATGTCCAAGCTGCAGCTGCTTGTTTCGGAGTGCACCGCGGCTGCATGCAAGGCGGTGAAGAAGAGTCGGCGACCGGAAGTATCTCAGCTTTTAACGTGTACAAAGAATGCGCTTACCTGCCTGATCTTTCCCGTGGCAGTGAGGCCTGGCGAAGTGATCAGTTTGCTGGGTGAGCGCGACAGAAGCGGACGTGTGTGTGTTGCGTGAGAGAACATTCAAAATGATGAACGTTTGCACTGGATGTACTGATAACATCCGAATTCCTACCACTCCAATCATCCCCGGATGCCCTCCATGCCCGGTGGTGGTGCGCTCTGGCATACACGTGCGTCCACGACTGCGGCTACGGCCGCGACGGAAATTTTCAGTGACCTCTTTACATCGCCGCTGGCGGTGTATGATGGGGTACGGGCGCGTTGCGTGTGGACGTCTGGGAGGTGACTGCGCGAGTTGTGTGTTTTCAGCGGTCTCTTACATCTAGCCATGACAGCTTATTGCTACGGATTGGATAGTGGTTTAAGTATGTCGTTTTTAGTGCTTGTCAACACATCGCGGTGGACTCTGTCTTGCAGTGGTATTTGCTGTTGTCTCCATTCTATCACGCAGTAAAACCTCCTTCCCCCCTACCGAATGTAGTGTAGAGAACCATTAGGAAGTCTACAGTACTTTTACAAACCCAATCACGCTGTTAAATTCCCGACTGATCAATTTATTGTTTCCGATAGTTGTATTGTGTGCCCTCATGCGTTCGGTACGGGGAGGCATGTCCAGCGCGCCGCGGCGAACAAGAGCGGCGCCCGACAGCAAGACGCACGTGCTTCATGATCACGAGTTTGTGTGATCGTTAGATTTTTTTTCACCAGATATTTTTAGAGGAAACGTTGTGGTGGAGGAGGGCGCATACAAGACCTCGGATATATTTTGCACTACTATCTATTTGTGATGGAAATTTCATTACTTGATTTTCTAAATGTTTGCTTTATGCAAATCAAGTAATGAATTTTCCGTCAACGCTGAAAATATGTTTTATTACGAAGAACGATCATCATAAGGTGGAAGTGAGTGTTTTAAGCGATCTATTTGATTCCTGTCGATTGTTAAATAATTAATTTGACAGGGTAGTGAAGATAGATTATTTCACTCTATTTTTGTTATCAAAATTGCATGAGCATTCCCTTTGTCACCAGCATTAGCCAATAGGAATGCAGTATTCTGAGGAGAGATGAAAATCTCCACCTTCGCGATTGGAGAAGTTTTTCTCGCAGTCAAGTAGGGAGCTCTTGAGAGAGACTGAGACAGGAAGCGAGTGTGGAATATGCCGATCAACATGATGCCGCCGCCTGATACTTCGTTTGGGGACGCAAGATCAAAGAAGGGCGATATCCGGTCCGTGGGCAACGGTAGTTAGTAACGTGATCTGTAATTAGGACATTGGGCTGTTCTGACCTTCGTGGCGGCGCCCGGACACACACACGTGAGACACCAAACGGTGGCTACTATATCGCACTTCATTCCATTCCCTTGTGATTACAGGTTCTACGTCACAGAGAGCAACGGTTTATATCCAAGTGGGGGAACTCCGTCTCCCACAAACTGATTAAATAAAAAATATGAATGACTGTGCACTGGAGCGCCAAAGGAACTGGTATAGGCTTGCGTATTCAAATACAGAGGTATGAAAACAGGCAGAATACAGCGCTGCGATCGGTAACGTCTATATAAGACATCAAATGTCTGGTGCAGTTGTTAGATCAGTTACTGCTGCTAGAACGGCAGGTTACCAAGATTTAAGTAAGTGTGAACGTGGTGTTATAGTCAGCGCACTAGCGATGGGACACAGCATCTCCGAGGTTGCGATGGAGTGGGGATTTAGGCGTATGCTCATTTCACGAGTGTACCGTGAATATTAGGATTCCGCTAAAACATCAAATCTCCGACATTGCTGCGGCCAGGAAAAGATCGTGCAAAAACGAGACCAAAGACCACTGAAGAGAATCGTTCAACATGCAACTGTTCTGCAAATTGCCGCAGATTTCAGTGCTGGGCTATCAACATATGTAAGTGTGTGAACCATTCAACGAAACATCATCGATATGGGCTTTCGGAGCCGAAGGCCCACTCGTGTACCCTTGATGACTGCATGACACAAAGCTTTACACCTCACCTGGGTCCGTCAACACCGACATTGGACTGTTGATGACTGGAAACATATTTCGGACGAGTCTCGTTTCAAATTGTATCCAGCGGACGGATGTTTACGGGTCTGGAGACAACCTCATGGATCCCGGGATCCTGCATGTCAGCAGGGGACTGTTCAAGCTGGTGGAGGCTCTGTAATGTTGTGGGATGTGTGCAGTTGGAGTGATATGGGACCCGTGATATGTCTAGATGTGACTCCGACAGGTGACACTTACCTAAGCATCCTGTCTGACAACCTGCATCCATTCATGTCCATTGTGTATTCCGAGGGACTTGGGCAATTCCAGCGTGGCAATGCGACACCCCACACGTCCAGAATTGCTACCGAGTGGCTCCAGGAACAGGAACACTCTTCTGAGTTTAAACACTTCCGCTGGCCACCAAACTTCCCAGACATGAACATTGTTGAGCATATCTGGGATGCATTGCAACGTGCTGTTCAGAAGAGGTCTCCACCCCCCTTGTACTCATACGGATTTATGAGCAACCCTGCATGATTCATGCTGTCAGTTCCCCCCAGCACCACTTCAGAGATTAGTAGAGTCTATGCCACGTCGTGTTGCGGCACTTCTGCGTGTTCGCGGGGCCCTACACGATGTTAGGCAGGTGTACCAGTTTCTTTGGCTCTTCAGGGTATTATTGACTTTGATTTGAATTTAGTGTTGTAAGATAGTCTGAGCTCCCATGATAATTTGGTGCTGCAGCTACGGTTTTCGCACACTCGTGGATCCATCTGGAAAAACCCTGCTTCCGGTCTGCACAACACTCTGTGGTAGGCTGCGGCCGCCGCTCTGTAGGTCCCCCAGTTACGACCATGCCTCGTGTACCAAACTACTGTGATAATGTATTTGACAATATTTTGGAGGATCATCTTTAGAGTTTCGACGCGCTGTATTTGCGCTCATTTATTTTAGCAATGTATTTCTTTTCGAATATATTTTACTGTTATGTATTTCCATTCCATATGCACCTGGGAAGACAGTGCAGTGTTTTGTGTGCGAGTGCATTTGAAGCAATTTGTTTAAATCAACTTATGCAAATGTATTGGAGTGTTAAACACTTTACCTAATTTGTTTACGCATGCAAATGTTTCGGAATAGTGAAAGAAGACAGAGAGGTTTCACAAGTGTGACGCAATCTGTTTTTTTAGAGTCATTCTCTGCATACATTGCAAAACTGACGCAAGCTACTGTACAGCTATCGTTTTGAAAGTGCGTTTAGAGCAATGTTTAATTGAATGTAATAGCTCCTGAAGCAGCTCGTGCTCAAAGACAAGGGCATTTCCCGCAAAGCACGCGGAGTGTCTCAGGGATCGTTTCACAAATGTATCGCGATGTTTTCTTTTAGAGTATGTGTGTAAGAGCGGCAGAGGAGGTAATGCTCAGAATTGTTTAAATATACTCGCATCATCTGTAAAGCTCTCTCTGTTTCTCTCTCTCTCTCTCTCTCTCTCTCTCTCTCTCTCGCTTTGTGGCAGTGGTAAATTTAATTCCTGTGATATCTTCAAGTTATGTATGTGACGATATTCCGAAACACCAGATGCAATAACTCCTGAAGCATTTCGCGAAATGCAGCACAAGAAAGTGCGCCAGGAGAGCTGGGGCAGTTTAGAGTCTAAAGTGGATGATGATGATGATGATTAGTGCTTTAGGGCGCACAACAGCGAGGTTATCAGCGCCCGTCCAAAGTGGAATCGAATCCCAGACAGGCATTTGCTTTAGAAGGAAGGAATTCTCGCATGCAACGGCATGCTGCAGGTGTTACCTCGTAAAAATGCTGTTTCGTTTGCGGTCTGGTCTGACCGCCACCAACGGCGCGTGGAGACCCAGTTCGATTTAATTACTTCTTTACTAAACCTGCATCTTTCCAAACAGCAGAGAATGATAAGCAAGAGAGTTCCAACCCCTGAAAACTGAATTTTTTTAACAAATGAACTCTATACCCTCTGCTGTGTAATTGAATTTCCTGTCATGACATTCTTCCTCTCCATCACAGAGCCGCCAATTTCCAGGTAGGGGAAGGGAGGGGAGGGAGAGGGGGAGTTGGAGGGCAGAGGAGAGGAGGGCGTTTACCAGAGGGGGAGGGGTTAATTAATTGATCAATTTAATTAAGTCAAAGGGATGGATTATCCCCAGAGCCTCATAACCTGTCAATCAAAAGAGAACAATAGGGTTGCCCCTGACAGCATACTCGCCCCTGATGTAGGCATGGTCCTCATATCCTTGTTGCCCACTACTCTTCTATTCTAATAGTTACTTTTTCTCCTGACAGTATCTGCTATAAATGGCAATACAGTCAGAGAGAGTCCCTTTAGTCAGCTGTAGTGCCAGTAGTGCTAGCGTTTGTTTCGAATACGGTCCAGAGACAGGTAGTGCTTATTTTCATTGTTTTCAACAAGAAGTGTCTAATACCCACAGTTTAGTCAGCTATCAGCCACCTTTAGTGAATTAGAAGTCTAGTTTAAAGTTGATTAACTCTCTATGGTAAATTGATTTCTTAGGATGGATAGGATGTGTGACTGCTGTGTACGGATGCAGGAGGACCTGGCCACTGTTCGTGAACAGCTGAACGTGTTGATAGCTGCGGTCAGCAGTCTTCAGGCTGCTGCCTCGGAGTGTAGCGGCAGTGGGGAGTCTGGTGCGCCGACTTGGTACACCCCAGGTGTCACATGCTTCGCCCACAGTCCCTGCTGTCGAGACATCTTCGCAGTTGGGACACCCTCTCCCCAAGGGGAATGGCGGGTTCAGTGGCGTTCACGGCGCACGAGGCGGAGGGTCAATGTGGAGGCTGGCCGTGTGACATTGCCCACTCAGCCTGTTAGTGGACATGTGGCCGCTCCTTCAGCAAGGTTCGAGCAGGCACACGGGGGGAGGGGTTTATTAGTGATTGGGAGCTTCAACGTTAGGCGGGTGATGGAGCCCCTTAGGGAGATAGCGGAAAGGTCGAGGAAGAAGGCCAGTGTTCACTCTGTCTGCTTTCCAGGGGGTCTCATCCGAGATGTGGAGGAGGCCCTACCGGCGGCGATAGAGAGCACTGGGTGCACCTGACTGCAAATTGTTGCTCATGTCAGCACCAATGACTCCTGCCGTCTGGGTTCAGAGGTCATCCTGAGTTCATACAGGCGGTTGGCGGAGTTCGTGAAAGCGGAAAGCCTCACTGGCGGAGTGGAATCTGAGCTAACTATTTGTGGTATCATTCCCAGAATCAATCGCGGTCCTCTGGTTTGGAGCCGAGTGGAAGGCTTAAAGCCGGCCGAAGTGGCCGTGCGGTTAAAGGCGCTGCAGTCTGGAACCGCAAGACCGCTACGGTCGCAGGTTCGAATCCTGCCTCGGGCATGGATGTTTGTGATGTCCTTAGGTTAGTTAGGTTTAACTAGTTCTAAGTTCCAGGGGACTAATGACCTCAGCAGTTGAGTCCCATAGTGCTCAGAGCCATTTTTTGAAGGCTTAAACCAGAGGCTCAGACGATTCTGGGGAGATCTGAGGTGCAAATTTCTCGACCTCCGCTATCGGGTGGATAAATGTAGGGTCCCTCTGAATAGATCAGGCGTGCACTACATGCAGGAAGCGGCTACAAGGATGGCGGAGTACGTGTGGAGTGGCTCAAATGGCTCTGAGCACTATGGGACTTAACAGCTGTGGTCATCAGTCCCCTAGGACTTAGAACTACTTAAACCTAACTAACCTAAGGACATCACACACATCCATGCGCGAGGCAGGATTCGAACCTGCGACCGTAGCAGTCACGCGGTTCCGGACTGCGCGCCTAGAACCGCGAGACCACCGCGGCCGGCGTGTGGAGTGAACATGTGGGTTTTTTAGGTTAGAGAATTCCCTCCCTAGGCCCGACAAGACGCCCCCTGAGACGCGACAAGGTAGTAGTAGGCAAAACGCAACAGGGAATAACAATATTAATGCGCTAATAGTAAACTGCAGGAGCGTCTATAGAAAGGTCCCAGAACTGCTATCATTAATAAACGGTCACAACGCCCACATAGTACTAGGGACAGAAAGTTGGCTGGAACCAGATGTAAACAGTAATGAAATTCTAAATTCAGATTGGAATGTATACCGCAGAGACAGGCTGGACAGTGAAGGGGGAGGCGTGTTTATAGCGATAAAAAGTACAATAGTATCGAAGGAAATTGACGGAGATCCGAAATGTGAAATAATTTGGGTGAATGTCATGGTTAAAGCAGGCTCAGACATGGTAATTGGTTGTCTCTATAGGCCCCCTGGCTCAGCAGCTGTTGTGGCAGAGCACCTGAAGGAAAATTTGGAAAATATTTCGAGTAGATTTTCCGACCATGTTATAGTTCTCTGAGGAGATTTTAATTTGCCGGATATAGACTGGGAGACTCAAACGTTTATAACCGGTGGCACGGACAAAGAATCCAGTGAAACCTTTTTAAGTGCATTGTCTGCAAACCATCTTGAGCAGGTAAACAGAGAACCGACTCGTGGCGATAACATATTAGACCTTCTGGTGACAAACAGACCCGAATTATTTGAAACAGTAACTCAGAACAGGGAATCAGCGATCATAAAGCGGTTACTGCATCGATGATTTCAGCCGTAAATAGAAATATTTAAAAAGGTAGGAAGATTTTTCTGTTTAGCAAGAGTGACATAAAGCAGATTTCAGAGAACTTTACGGCTCAACACAAAAGTTTTGTCTCAAGTACAGATAGTATTGAGGATCAGTGGACAAAGTTCAAAACCATCGTACAGTATGCATTAGATCAGTATGTGCCAAGCAAGATCGTAAGAGATGGAAAAGAGCCACCGTGATACAACAACCGAGTTAGAAAACTGCTGCGGAAGCAAAGGGAACTTCACAGCAAACATAAACATAGCCAAAGCCTTGCAGACAAACAAAAATTACGCGAAGCGAAATTTAATGTGAGGAGGGCTATGCGAGATGAGTTAAATGAATTCGAAAGTAAATTTCTATGTACTAAGATGGTATCTGTTTTATCGGACATGTCTGAGAGAACAGATACCATCGGTGACCAAGCAGCTAGTTAGAATGAAATTACAATGAAATGAACACCCTTAGCTGCTTACAGCAGCTTACAGTCCCCGACCGGGACTCGAACCCGGGATCTCCTGCTTACATGGCAGACGCTCTATCCATCTGAGCCACCGAGGACACAGAGGATAGCGCGACTGCAAGGATTCATCTCTGGCACGCCTCCCGCGAAACTGACCACGGCATAACAGCCCAGATAATTATCTGGACTGTATGGCATCCGAAATTAAGCTATATGATCGCTCCTTATAACTTCATACACATCCTCAGCATTGGCGGGTATCTGAAGGATTTAACTTGCAATTCTCGGTTAGAGGTAGAATGGCCACCAGAGTGCATTAATAGTTTTCGTGTTTAGTGTTGTTACTAGGTCTCGTAGGGTATATAAGGGGCGTGAACAGCGTCAGAAGTTGAGTGATAACTGTGAAGATTAGATTATATTAGACTGTACTTACAGTTCCAATAGATCGATAGTGAGGATATCAACCAGGATGTAGGACATGTCTTCAGAACAAGAAAATGGTTCAAATGGCTCTAAGCTCCATGGGACTTAACATCTGAGGTCAGATGTCCCTAGACTTAGAACTACTTAAAACTAACTAACCTAAGGACATCACGCACGTTCATGCCCGAGGCAGGATTCGAACCTGTGACCGCAGCAGCAGCGCGGTTCTGGACTGAAGCGTCTAGAACCGCTCGGCCACAGAGGCCGGCTCGCCAGACCAAGAACATACAATAATTATTTCCAAAGAAAATCAGATATGCTTTTGTACCTTGCACAGATCCCAAGGGAAATTGTCCTTGTGGATGTCGAATAAGTAAAAAAATCTTAAATATATTTTTATTTAAAAGGTAATAAATAACTTTTCACAAGGCAGAAGTTGGGAAGGAAAACATAGGTACAAAGAAGGTAGCTGCGAAGAAACCATGGGTAACAGAAGAAATACTTCAGTTGATTGATGAAAGGAGGAAGTACAAACATGTTCCGGGAAAATCAGGAATACAGAAATACAAGTCGCTGAGGAATGAAATAAGTAGGAAGTGCAGGGAAGCTAAGACGAAATGGCTGCAGGAAAAATGTGAAGACATCGAAAAATATATGATTGTCGGAAGGACAGACTCAGCATACAGGAAAGTCAAAACAACCTTTGGTGACATTAAAAGCAACGGTGGTAACATTAAGAGTGCAACGGGAATTCCACTGTTAAATGCAGAGGAGAGAGCAGATAGGTGGAAAGAATACATTGAAAGCCTCTATGAGGGTGAAGATTTGTCTGATGTGATAGAAGAAGAAACAGGAGTCGATTTAGAAGAGATAGGGGATCCAGTATTAGAATCGGAATTTAAAAGAGCTTTGGAGGACGGTCAAATAAGGCAGAAGGGGTAGATAACATTCCATCAGAATTTCTAAAATCATTGGGGGAAGTGGCAACAAAACGACTATTCACGTTGGTGTGTAGAATATATGAGTCTGGCGATATACCATCTGACTTTCGGAAAAGCATCATCCACACAATTCCGAAGACGGAAAGAGCTGACAAGTGCGAGAATTATCGCACAATCAGCTTAACAGCTCATGCATCGAAGCTGCTTACAAGAATAATATACAGAAGAATGGAAAAGAAAATTTAGAATGCGCTAGGAAAAGTAAAGGGACGAGAGAGGCAATTCTGACGTTACGGCTAATAATGGAAGCAAGGCTAAAGAAAAATCAAGACACTTTCATAGGATTTGTCGACCTGGAAAAAGCGTTCGACAATATAAAATGGTGCAAGCTGTTCGAGATTCTGAAAAAAGTAGGTGTAAGTTATAGGGAGAGACGGGTCATATACAATATGTACAACAACCAATAGAGAATAATAAGAGTGGACGATCAAGAACGAAGTGCTCGTATTAAGAAGGGTGTAAGACAAGGCTGTAGCCTTTCGCCCCTACTCTTCAATCTGTACATCGAGGAAGCAATGATGGAATTAAAAGAAAGGTTCAGGCGTGGAATTAAAATACAAGGTGAAAGGATATCAATGATACGATTCGCTGATGACATTGCTATCCTGAGTGAAAGTGAATAAGAATTAAATGATCTGCTGAACGGAATGAACAGTCTAATGAGTACACAGTGTGGTTTGAGAGTAAATCCACCGAGCGAGGTGGCGCAGTGGTTAGCACACTGGACTCGCATTCGGGAGGACGACGGTTCGATCCCGTCTCCGGCCATCCTGATTTAGGTTTTCCGTGATTTCCCTAAATCGCTTCAGGAAAATGCCGGGATGGTTCCTTTGAAAGGGCACGGCCGATTTCCTTCCCCATCCTTCCCTCACCCGAGCTTGCGCGCCGTCTCTAATGACCTCGTTGTCGACGGGACGTTAAACACTACTCTCCTCCCCTCCTCCTCCTTGAGAGTAAATCGGAGGAAGACGAAGGTAATGAGAAGTAGTAGAAATGAGAACAGCGAGAAACTTAACATCAGGATTGATGGTCACGAAGTCAATGAAGTTAAGGAATTCTGCTACCTAGGCAGTAAAATAACCAATGACGGACGGAGCAAGGAGGACATCAAAAGCAGACTCGGGTAGTGAAACATGGATTCTGGGAAAACCGGAACAGAAGAGAATCGAAGCATTTGAGATGTGGTGCTATAGACGAATGTTGAAAATTAGGTGGACTGATAAGGTAAGGAATGAGGAGGTTCTACGCAGAATCGGAGAGGAAAGGAATATGTGGGAAACACTGATAAGGAGAAGGGACAGGATGATAGGACATATGCTAAGACATGAGGGAATGACTTCCATGGTACTAGAGGGAGCTGTAGAGGGCAAAAACCGTAGAGGAAGACAGTTTGTGAGAGTCTGAAAGGGGCCTCATTGTGAGTCTCCATTTGGTTGGCTTGTCAATTCGTGCAATGCAGAAGTTTATGGGGCGTTCTGGGTGACACTGGCGCATTGTTCCACTGCCTGGGAATGTGAGGGCAGGTATGCTCGTCGTCAAGATTCCGGTCGACAACGTCTGACCACATTAATGGAGAATCACCGTATAGAGCACCAAGCAAATCATAATTCCTTCACATCTGTGCCTGCCATCCGAGAGCAGGTAACAGACCCTTGCAACATTCTGTGTCGTCACGTCTAGCAGCATCCGGACTGAGGAAGCTACTGCAGCTCTGGCTCTAGTACATTTGATCTGCGGCCGTGCGGTTCTAGGCGCTACAGTCTGGAGCCGAGCTACCGCTACGGTCGCAGGTTCGAATCCTGCCTCGGGCGTTAACACAATAGCACAGACAGCTACGTTTGAAGTGGTGCTGCAACCGGAATGGACTGCTGATGAATAGTCGCACCTGTTCTGCGATGAATCACGGTTCTGCACATCCCCGGATTACTGTCGTCGGCGAGTATGGCGGAGACCATTAGCTGCTGATGGGTCTTCTCGGCTGTATGGTCGTGGTGCATGAAACTTTTTTTTATTTGCTAAAGCATCGCCCAGAACAGTGCTAGATATCTTCAGCGTTGCCCCTAGTTCGGCAGAGTCTTGCCGACTGACAGGTTAGACGTCAGACAGCGACGTAAATACTGTGGATGTAGTGCGTGTTCGAAGATTAACGTGACTGGCAGAGAAAATCCTTGTCAGAGCTAAAACTTAACTATTGAGTGTCGTCTGTCAGAGGTAAAACTTAACTAACGGTTCTGTTGAGCTACTATCCATATTTCACTAAGTTTCATGGATGGATTCCTCTTTTTTCTTAAAATTACCCTCCCCCCCGCGCGCGTGTATATACTTACTTCAATGACTTCTCTCTGCAGATAATAGTTCATATTTGTAGATAAATTTTGGTTTTGGAAAACTTCAGCTCATGATTTCCTGACTGAAGAACATGTTCTGCTGCGCTGATTTTCCGGAAACATATCAGAACCGATCTTTAGACCAACTAAGAAAACATGTCACGCACTCCGATTTGTAAGTGTTAAATACTCTCCTCCGTTGGAATGTCGGGTATTTAGAATTTCACGTAAGTGTTGTAAAGACTGCATTGCAACAATCTCTCTCGGTTCATTACAAGGATGAGAGATCATAAGTCTTTGCTGACTACCGAAAATAGAAAAATCAACTATGTCTGTTTCAGAACAATCTGAATTGTTGACAAATTTCCGATGACGTCATGCATTGTTGCTAGATTCTTACCCCATTCATCCCCCACCAGGGATCAGAAACAGAGCGAATAGATGACTAATGTTGAGGACTGCACACATTGGAAATCAAGGCGCCGCTGTTACATCAGTACTATACTACCTTTCTTCATTTCTTCCTTGCTGGAGTTCTGCGAATATGATGAGGAAGGAAGGAAAAATGGTTCAAAAGGCTCTGAGCACTATGGGACTTACCTTCTGAGGTCATCAGTCCCCTAAAACTTAGACCTACTTAAACCTAAATAACCGAAGGACATCACACACATCCATGCCCGAGGCAGGATTCGAACCTGCGACCGTAGCGATCGCGCGGTTCCAGACTGTAGCGCCTAGAACCGCTCGGCCACCACGGCCGGCGAAGGAGGGAAGATTGTGTTTTAACATCACATCGACAATATCATTGGAAACGTTAGAGGCGGAGCACAGGTTCAGAATATTTAAAGGATTGGGAAGGAAATCGTTCTTTGAAAACGGAACCATTCAGCATTTGGCTAAATATATTAGGGAAATCATGTTAAACCTAAATAAGATGGTCGGACGGAGATCTGAACCGTCATCCCAAAGGCGAGTCTAGTGTGTTAAAACACTGCACACCTCTGTTGGTGAGAGTCTGGAGAATCTGAGGACATTGGCTCTGCGGTCCAATTCATCAACTTATGCTCTCTTACAGAAGTGTGCACGAGTCTAAGGTTAATCGTTACTTACAAGGGAATGGTCCAATCCGACATGTCGAAACCGACCCTGAAATTTTCCTTATACGAAGAACACACCGAAAGAAATCTACTGCAAACGTTTTTGCGCACTGCAAGAATTTTTGTAAAAAATATTTGTTACTCATTTTTGCCAGACGAAGTACCGCTTCTAACAGCGGTTTGTTCAACCCCTCTTGCCTAGTCCGCGAATAAGCAGACGAAGCCGTGACAAGAGAAAGTAGAGCGGCATTTCCCGAAGTGCAAGGTGGACACACACGGATGTTAAGCACTTAATCCATACCAAAAATGTATCTAGTCATTTATTTTTTGAATAACTTGCAGTCCATATCGACATCTAAGCTGCTGCTTAGTAATTGTTACGCAAGTGACTAGAAAATCAGGGCAGTGTTTGCTGTTATACTACAGACGGCTTGCATCTATTGGGACTTTAATTTCTCCTACAGAGCGGATCTTACAATAGTATTTCAATAATGTATAATTTGGTAAAAATGGAACAATCCCTACTTTGTTGCCGGCAGTCGTCACAAAAATGCGAAGTGTCTATTGGATGACAAAAACAAACATTTTCTTTACACCAGACACACTTGATAAAAAAAGAATTCCATTACAGAAGTTGTGCCAGAAGGAAAATTAATACATTCAAGCACCTCATTGTATTTGTGAGTTTCATTTAGACAGAATTGTAATGGAGTAATAAATTTTCGTGGCTGTACCGCATATAGTGCTGCGTACCAGGCATACTTGATCAGATCCGTAGAACGTGTTGCTGCGAATTGACACTGCATAAATGACTGACGTGCAACGAAACCATCGGGAATTATATTTGTCTGGCAATTTTCTAAAACAGGATTACACTGTGGAATCATTTCTTTATCGAGAAGTCGAATCACACTATTAGATTCGATTGGAATCTGTGTTATATCAAGCCTTTTCGTCGTCCTCGCAAAGATAAAGGTGTCCTGTCCAGGTCAAGAGTCCAATAAAGCCAATGAACTAATTCTATAACTGGTAAAAAGAATTTTCCGCTTTAATATTGTAAATTAGATGTTCCCATTTTCCAGATTCTGCTTCATCGATTACTATAATTTTGCAATTAAACAGTCTTTTTCATAAATTTTTGGTCCTAATTTGCCATGGGGTTCAAGACGACAGGTATAAAGCTGTGGAAACATTAATCCACTGATACTTGATGTACATGGATGTGATGTACCAACATGATGTACAATGGGTGTGGTTGCCCAGACTATGAAGTTTCTTGCAAACAAATACAGCATTATATTGTAACTAGTAGAGTTGTAGTCAACAAATTTCACTTTTCATATCTTTTAACTGTTGGAACTCCAGAAGGGAACACAGCTTGGCACAAAGACCATGCACCATCTACTAAATCATTTCGAAGAGTTTCTCTATGGTTGGCACCTGAATCAAGTGGAAGGATATCCAACTGTGTACCTAGAATACAATAGCACTCAAAATGCTTTTCTTCGTAAAATTCGCATTTTAAAAATTTACCATTTCCACTCTTCAGCCGCGTTCACATCATTTACTTTTCGTCTTATACCGTCGACATTCTCACAAAACAGTTTTATTGGAGGTCACCTGATTCCCCCCAATCGCTCATTCTGACAAGGAGAATGGTCCACTCCAACATGTCTGAATCTGCCCTGAAATTTTTATACGTAAAGAATGCACCGAAAGTAACTCAATGGCAAAATTTTAGCTGCTAAGACAAACTGCAAGTGTTTTTAAAAACTGCTGAAAATTATCGAATTATTAGCTCGCCAGGCGGCTGGAGAAAGTTGTACACCCCTACCGTAGTTGTAGCAGACAGCGCATGGGCAACACAGCAGGCTCATATCCTTGTCGGCTCATCAGTAAACGGATAACACGGCACGACGCGATCGTAACTGGTAAGGCGAACCGAGGTTTTCGTTGGTAGTTTCTCTGACACAACTGTTCACAGTTACTATTCACCAGAATTCGCAACATATTTAATATACATAATAACTAGCAGTTCCTCTTGCGGCATCGCTAAGTGTCAACAAAGGAGATGGAACTTAATTAATTTTCTTTGTGATTTCTTGGTACATATCTTTGCTAATAGCATCTGTCTCTGTGCAGAATCCAGAGGTTCACAGTAATGGGAAATTCAATAACGTTTTAAACCTTGCAAAGATGAAATATTAAGAACGTGGTATACAACTGAAATCACCTACGCCTCCTGAAGACATACATAGGCAATGTGTTATTTATTAGTTAATTTCTTGGAAATTCAGTCGAATCAGGTCATTTTGTTAGATATTGTGTAAATATTACAAGAAACGGGAAATAACTGACAATTCTGTGAATTTTGGTTCAAGCGATGATTGTTGTGCTAATTCAAGTCCATACACACAAATACAATACCTTCCAAGCTCAAAGAAAACATGTGCAGTAATAGCTGTCAGGGACAAAGTAAAGGCTGTAAATTTTTTGGCTAAACAAAGGAGAAACAAAGCCCTTAAAATTAAGCAGTTTGCAAAGCTGGTATTGGGTAATAAAATCTGAACATTAATCGTATAAATGGAAGGAAGATTTACGTGAAGAATGAACATGCTCCAAAATGAAACTCGCTAAATTGTGAAAGAGGAACTATTCGAAAAATTTAGAACTGCTTGTGATAGTCATTGTACCATTACCAAGCGAGATCTACGAGACTTTGCCCTCTTGTTGCACAGGTTCAGGAAATTATACAGAAAAGGAGTCACAAAATTAGGAAGTTTACTTAAAGTAAGTGTGTAGAGACGTGACTAATAGGTGATACTATAGGTAAGTTCGTGTCTGACGTGAAGATGAAGTTTCTTGTTATCCCTGAAAATGCTGTGAATAAAGGCAACCAGTTAGGTCTTGTATGAGTTCTATAGCTTCGGCTGTAAAATCCTTTCATTCTTAGGCACTACCAGTTTCACGGCACTTACAGCTGCATCCTCAGGTGTGAATTTCTATGTAACTGGAAAAACAATCATGAAGAAACTTAAATAATCCCATATCCAATATGAAACCGTAATGAAAAATGTACTCACCGGAGTCGAGTCGTGAAACAAATAACATATTGTGGAAAGACCCAGCGTTCATTGTCAGGCATCCACTTACATGTAGATTTGCACCCAAATATGAAAGTGTAAGTGCTGTGGAACCGGTACTGTCTAAGAATAAAAGAATTTTACAGCCAAAGTGTTTTTATTTCTCAACATTATGTAGTTCTGAACTTGTATTGTGACGAATAAAATGGTACTTTGACCAAAAACTTTCTTCTTGCTAATTTGTCGAAAACTGACATTTTGGAGACCGTGACTGTGTACAAAATACAAGTCGAGTCTTGCAAAAAAGAAAACAGCATCCAGCTACTGTTAATGCTATTTACTTACACAAATAACTCCGTTACCGGCTTCGAACTGACGTGTTCGTCTTCAGACTGCTACTCACGTTTATGTTACATTTGTCGTTGTTTACATTCGTTGTTGACAAGACAGCTGACAAGTAATGTAAACAACAACAAATGTAATGTAAACGTAAACTGTCTGAAGATGGCCATGTCTGTTCGTAATTGATAACGGCGCCATTTGTGTAAAAAAATAGCATCATTACCACTGAGTGGTTGCTGTTTCTTTCCCTGAAAGGAAATTTCTTTTTGGCACCTAGAACCAGTCAGTTTCTACGTATGGCATATAAAACATTCTTACTAAAGTATTTATTTTCTAATTTATTTCATTATTTTTTGCAGTAATGCGGTGAGCAGCATAATTCTGTGATATCAGACGACCTTCTCATTTTTTTAGATACAAATCGGCTGTGTACAAAGAGAGAGAGAGATTATTTTTTATTCTCCTGACAGATATCATATTTGGCACACAGAATCTTTCCTGAAACTTCCTGGCGGATTAAAACTGTGTGCCGCACCGACACTCGAACTCGGGAACTTTGCCTTTCGCGGGCAAGTGCTCTACCAACTGAGCTACCCAAGCACGACTCACGCCCCATCCTCACAGCTTTACTTCTGCCAGTACCTCGTATCCTACCTTCCAAACTTTATAAAAGCTCTCCTGCGAACCTTGCAGAACTAGCACTCCTGAAAGAAAGGATATTGTGGAGACATGGCTCAGCCACAACCTCGGGGATGTTTCCAGAATGAGATTTTCACTCTGCAGCGGGGTGTGCGCTGAAACTTCCTGGCAGATTAAAACTGTGTGCCGGACCGAGACTCGAACTCGGGACCTTTGCCTTTCGCGGGCAAGTGCTCTACCAAGTGAGCTACCCAAGCACGACTCAGCTTTACTTCTGCCAGTACCTCGTCTCCTACCTTCCAAACTTTACATAAGCTCTCCTGCGAACCTTGCAGAACTAGCATACCTATATACATAGGTGTGTGTGTGTGTGTGTGTGTGTGTGTGTGTGTGTGTGTGTGTGTGTGTGTAAAAAGAACAATACTCACTGCTAACCAATAAGCCGTTGTATTGATATATAATAATAGTTATGCCCAATGGTCGTATCTGTATGGCAATCCCATCCTTTTTTAAGCTAGTATATTCTACTTGTACTTGACTATACTGAAGTGACTCTGTGCATACTGAAACAGCCAGTTTAGAGGTGACATCATTGGACCTGGTGATGAGTTATAACGGTTGTATGGAGCTAAACACCATCATCAGTAAATCCCAGCTACTGACATTTAAAGCAACTTGTTCTCATGAGGCTGAAATAAAGAGTATTTATGGTATTACATCTGCAGAAACGTATTACATCTGCAGAAACAGATAATATTAAATTTCTTGGTGTTCATCTGCACTAAAATCTGTTATGTAAACCACGTTACTTCTGTGTGTGAGAAAAAATAGCTTCTACCTGATAAGTCAGCTGGCAAAAATAGCCCCAAGTCAAATACTAAGATTTGTTTACTATGGAACAATTTATCCATTTCTTAACTATGGTATTGAACAGTGGTGTTGTGCTGCAGACCTGCACCTGAATAGAATGTAAGTTTTGCAAGAAACTCCAGAGAATCCTGTCATGAAACCTTTGTCCAACATATATATCTAACAGTATAATCCTTGTATTTGATAAACTTATTATTTTTTCTGAATGGTAAAAACAAAAGTAATTAAGTACAGTGATACACATAATAATGATACTAAACGTAAGGATAACTACTTCAAGCAGAGAACATAATTAAAAATAACTGGCAATAATCCTTATATTAGTAGACAGATATGTTTCAACAAGCTGCTACAAGCTTTGAAAACTTGTGAACAAAAGCTGTTCCACAGGGACTTGAAAGCCTTCTTAGTGAATAAAGTTTATATTCACTCAGTGAACTCTGAGCTACTTGCCCTCTGTTGTAACATGTAATATAATTAGAATTTTAAGATGAATGTATGCACCACTACTGTATGTGTTATCTACACTCCTGGAAATGGAAAAAAGAACACATTGACACCGGTGTGTCAGACCCACCATACTTGCTCCGGACACTGCGAGAGGGCTGTACAAGCAATGATCACACGCACGGCACAGCGGACACACCAGG
Organism: Schistocerca cancellata; assembly: GCF_023864275.1. NCBI lineage: Eukaryota > Metazoa > Arthropoda > Insecta > Orthoptera > Acrididae > Schistocerca > Schistocerca cancellata. The sequence continues at coordinate 348,537,254 of NC_064629.1, read as the reverse complement.
AACCGCGGTGTTGGCCGTCGAATGGCGCTAGCTGCGCAGCATTTGTGCACCGCCGCCGTCAGTGTCAGCCAGTTTGCCGTGGCATACGGAGCTCCATCGCAGTCTTTAACACTGGTAGCATGCCGCGACAGCGTGGACGTGAACCGTATGTGCAGTTGACGGACTTTGAGCGAGGGCGTATAGTGGGCATGCGGGAGGCCGGGTGGACGTACCGCCGAATTGCTCAACACGTGGGGCGTGACGTCTCCACAGTACATCGATGTTGTCGCCAGTGGTCGGCGGAAGATGCACGTGCCCGTCGACCTGGGACCGGACCGCAGCGACACACGGATGCACGCCAAGACCGTAGGATCCTACGCAGTGCCGTAGGGGACTGCACCGCCACTTCCCAGCAAATTAGGGACACTGTTGCTCCTGGGGTATCGGCGAGGACCATTCGCAACTGTCTCCATGAAGCTGGGCTACGGTCCCGCACACCGTTAGGCCGTCTTCCGCTCACGCCCCAACATCGTGCAGCCCGCCTCCAGTGGTGTCGCGACAGGCGTGAATGGAGGGACGAATGGAGACGCGTCGTCTTCAGCGATGAGAGTCGCTTCTGCCTTGGTGCCAATGATGGTCGTATGCGTGTTTGGCGCCGTGCAGGTGAGCGCCACAATCAGCACTGCATACGACCGAGGCACACAGGGCCAACACCCGGCATCATGGTGTGGGGAGCGATCTCCTACACTGGCCGTACACCACTGGTGATCGTCGAGGAGACACTGAATAGTGCACGGTACATCCAAACCGTCATCGAACCCATCGTTCTACCATTCCTAGACCGGCAAGGGAACTTGCTGTTCCAACAGGACAATGCACGTCCGCATGTATCCCGTGCCACCCAACGTGCTCTAGAAGGTGTAAGTCAACTACCCTGGCCAGCAAGATCTCCGGATCTGTCCCCCATTGAGCATGTTTGGGACTGGATGAAGCGTCGTCTCACGCGGTCTGCACGTCCAGCACGAACGCTGGTCCAACTGAGGCGCCAGGTGGAAATGGCATGGCAAGCCGTTCCACAGGACTACATCCAGCATCTCTACGATCGTCTCCATGGGAGAATAGCAGCCTGCATTGCTGCGAAAGGTGGATATACACTGTACTAGTGCCGACATTGTGCATGCTCTGTTGCCTGTGTCTATGTGCCTGTGGTTCTGTCAGTGTGATCATGTGATGTATCTGACCCCAGGAATGTGTCAATAAAGTTTCCCCTTCCTGGGACAATGAATTCACGGTGTTCTTATTTCAATTTCCAGGAGTGTATTACAATCTACTCATCCTACGTATGACGTTTGCTAAAGACCTCAGCTTGATGGTTTACATGCAAAAATGTAAATAAACAAAAAAAATAAATAAAGCTAATTTCTGATCTTCACCCCCCACCCCTCTGGCATCACAGCAGACATGGGGCAATTGTGCGACATATAAAATGGCAGGGAATTCAAAATTCCAAGATTTCTGACATAGACCGAATGTCTTAAATATAAAATCGAAGATGGTGGACCTTAAGCCTGCCGAAGTGGCCGAGTGGTTCTAGGCGCTACAGTCTGGAACCGCGCGACCGCTACGGTCGCAGGTTCGAATCCTGCCTCGGGCATGGATGTGTTTGATGTCCTTAGGTTTGTTAGGTTTAAGTAGTTGTAGGGGACTGATGACCTCAGAAGTTAAGTCCCATAGTGCTCAGAGCCATCTGAACCATTTTTTTTTTTTGGACCTTAAGACAACCTGTATGATTCCACATGCTCCCTGTGCTAAGTTTAGAATTCAATGTGGCCACTTCTGCTAGCTTTTCCGCAAGCCTGTGGTGTCAGAAACCAAGAGGGCGGATCTTACGATAGCTTCTATGATGTTACAGGCCTGTTGTCCTAAGTAAAATCAAAGATGAGAGACCTTAGGACAGCCTCTATGACATTAGAATCCAAGATGGCTGACCTATGGATACTGGGACATCCTGCATGGTAGGCGAATTACTTGTGCTAAGGGCCCAGTTCTCCTAAGTGTACAATGGCAGAAATTTCAATGCTATAAACAGTTACCCTTAGCTTGTGCTGTTTAACATTTTCCACCCTAAATTTACATTTCCCAGAGCCGAATTGCCCTAAGTTTAATATCGTGTGCTGTTCAAACGCTTATAGTGTCTCTTACAGACTGAAAATCCTGGTAGATGTAGTCAACCATGACAAATATAGTAAAAAATGACTCTAAAATGCTTGTTGGTGGCTTAAAACATCTCGTAGCTGTTTTTGGAGAACTCTTTTATTTCCACATTCACAACATGTTTCGGGCCCAGCCCGACGTCTGGTGACCTGCCAGCAATTAAAATTCGCGATTACAAACTCTCCCCATAATACAAATGCAAGTACACAGCTTCAAGGTTCACAAACGCACAAAAATAATAAACAATCGAAAAAGTAAAAATAGACAAAAACGTTCATACCATATGCAATTATACAGGGTGAGTCACCTAACATTACCGCTGGATATATTTCGTAAACCACATCAAATACTGACGAATCGATTCCACAGACCGAACGTGACGAGAGGGGCTAGTGTAACTGGTTAATACAAACCATAAAAAAATGCACGGAAGTATGTTTTTTAACACAAACCTACGTTTTTTTAAATGGAACCCCGTTAGTTTTGTTAGCACATCTGAACATATAAACAAATACGTAATCAGTGCCGTTTGTTGCATTGTAAAATGTTAATTACATCCGGAGATATTGTAACCTAAAGTTGACGCTTGAGTACCACTCCTCCGCTGTTCGATCGTGTGTATCGGAGAGCACCGAATTACGTCGGGATCCAAAGGGAACGGTGATGGACCTTAGGTACAGAAGAGACTGGAACAGCACATTACGTCCACATGCTAACACCTTTTTATTGGTCTTTTTCACTGACGCACATGTACATTGCCGTGAGGGGTGAGGTACACGCACACATGGTTTCCGTTTTCAATTACGGAGTGGAATAGAGTGTGTCCCGACATGTCAGGCCAATAGATGTTCAATGTGGTGGCCATCATTTGCTGCACACAATTGCAATCTCTGGCGTAATGAATGTCGTACACGCCGCAGTACATATGGTGTAATGTCGCCGCAGGCTGCCAGAATACGTTGTTTCATATCCTCTGGGGTTGTAGGCACATCACGGTACACATTCTCCTTTAACGTACCCCACAGAAAGAAGTCCAGAGTTGTAAGATCAGGAGAACGGGCTGGCCAATTTATGCGTCCTCCACGTCCTATGAATCGCCCGTCGAACATCCTGTCAAGGGGCAGCCTAGTGTTAATTGCGGAATGCGGAGGTGCACCATCATGCTGATACCACATACGTCGACGCGTTTCCAGTGGGACACACTCTATTCCACTTCGTAATTGAAAACGAAACCACGTGTGTACGTTTACCTCACCCCTCATGGTAATGTACATGTGCGTCAGTGAAAAAGACCAATAAAAAGGTGTTAGCATGTGGACGTAATGTGCTGTTCCAGTCTCTTCTGTACCTAAGGTCCATCACCGTTCCCTTTGGATCTCGAAGTAATTTGGTGCTCTCCGATACACACGATCGAACAGCGGAGGAGTGGTACTCAAGCGTCAACTTTAGGTTACAATATCTCCGGATGTAATTAACATTTTACAATGCAACAAACGGCACTGATTACGTATTTGTTTATATGTTCAGATGTGCTAACAAAACTAACGGGGTTCCATTTAAAAAAACGTAGGTTTGTGTTAAAAAACATATTTCCGTGCATTTTTTTATGGTTTGTATTAACAGTTACACTAGCCCCTCTCCTCACGTTCGGTCTGTGGAATCGATTCGTCAGTATTTGATGTGGTTAACGAAATATATCCAGCGGTAACGTTAGGTGACTCACCCTGTATAATCTCAAGAGGAAATTGTAAACGCCGTATATAAAGAAATGCATTTGGTATATCAGGTACAATAACTTCACATTCGCACAGAAACGAAATGCACCAGAGCCAGAGCTGCAGATAACGCGTGCTATGGTCGATAGAGGGCTCCTAGGGCTAACACAATGCTAGAGGCTCTTTAACACAATGCTAGAAGGCGGAGCCGCCAGTATTACAAGGAAATTTAATGTAATTTTACTAACAATGACAAAAGTATAGCTCAAAGTCACAAAAACGCGTAATGTATGACAGCAAATATTACGTATGTGAATATTACAGCATATAAAAATCAACTTAAAATTGCGGCGAACGTCATTGTACATTTGATGTTACGAACAGTGGCCGCAAAGGGCGCACGATTTTTACCTCCAATGGCAAGTGAAGAAATTATCAAAAATATGATAAAAAAGCCAGACTCTTGTTTCACAGATTTGCTCATTAAGTAATTGGTCATGGAAGTGCCGTCTATGTACAAAAATTCCTAGGTCCTCAAAGATGTTTATTTGGATATTTTGGAAGACCTAGAAGTCTTCGTACATAGACGGCGTTTCCATGACCGATTACTTAATGAGCAGATCAGAGAAACAAGAGACAGGTTTTTTCATATCTTTGATAATGTCTTCAATTGCCATTGGAGGTAAAAAATCGTGCGCCCTTTGTGGCCACTGTAACACCAAATGTACGGTGACGTTCGTCGCAATTTTGAGTTTGTTTTATTTCCTTATACGTTGCTATGCCTTTGAACTTTACTTTTGTCATTGTTAGTAATATGAATATAGAACTTACATTAAATTTCCTTATGATACTGGCGGCTCCGCCACCTGGCATTGTGTTAGCCAAGGTGCACTCTATCGGCCACAGCGCACGTTAACTGCAGCTCTGGCTCTAGTACATTTGATCTGCGGCCGTGCGGTTCTAGGCGCTACAGTCTGGAGCCGAGCTACCGCTACGGTCGCAGGTTCGAATCCTGCCTCGGGCGTGGATGTGTGTGATGTCCTTAGGTTAGTTAGGTTTAATTAGTTTTATGTTCTAAGTGACTGATGACCTCAGAAGTTAAGTCGCATAGTGCTCAGAGCCATTTGAACCTTTTTTGATTTTGATCTGCCTGTGCGAGCCTAAAGTTATTGCACCTGATATACCATATGCACTTCTTGATGTTCAGCATTTACAACTGGCTCTTGAGCTTATTTTCTTACAGAGTGTTACTGAAAACAATGGCATTTTTATTTAAACAAATGCGCGGAGACACCGGGGATGCACTCCTCCGCTGCCTCCATCACCTTGCTGAACCTTGAGTTCCACCGACCGATGACATCTCTGCACACAGGGCTGCTGCATGACACTGCACACATGCTACCAATTCGACTGCCTGACACTAAATGCAGACCGTGATTTGCGACATCCCACACCACTACAGAGCAAACTTGCCCTAAGTTAAAAATTCCAGGAAACTGAAAAATCCGGAACAGTAGTTCCGACTTCTACCACTAGAGTGTTAATTGTGATGGCACTGATGTAACCCCAACGACTCCTCTGACATTACAACCGATGTGTACTAAGTTAAAATGTTGAGGAAATATGAAAATACAATATGCTTTGGCCCAAGTTGAGAAACAGTGGGGAATTCAGAATTGTCCTAGGTTTAAAATGACGACAGTTGTGCGACATCCCACTGTCCGCAGCAGTGTGCTATTGCACCTATATGGGTGGGAAATTCAAAAATTACAAACGTACATTCATCCTATGGCGAGAATTCGTGCTATGGCTCAGGAGCCAGAAGGTTGTTGTTGTTGTTGTTGTTGTTGTTGTGGTCTGTGGATTGGTCTGATGCAGCTCTCCATGCTACTCTATCCTGTGTAAGCCTCGTCATGTCCAAGTAACTACTGCAACCTACATCCCTCTGAATATGCTTACTGTATTCGTCCCTTGGTGTCCCTCTACGATTTTTACCACTCCTCTCTTCCCTCCAGTACTAAACTGGTGATCCCTTGCTGCCTCAGAATGTGTCCTACCAACCGATCCCTTCTTCTAGTCGAGTTGTACCACAGATTCTGTTCAGTAACTTCTCATCAGTGGTGTAATCTACCTATCTAATCTTCAGCATTTTTCTGTAGCATCACATATCAAAAGCTTCTATTCTCTTCTTGTCTAAACTATTTATCGTCCACGTTTCACTTCCACACATGGCTACACTCCATACAAATACTTTCAGAAAGGACTTCCTGACACTTAAATCTATACTCAATGTTACCAAATTTCTCTTCTTCAGAAATGCTTTTAGTGCCATTGCCAGTCTACATTTTATATCCTCCCTACTTCGACCACCATTCGTTATTTTGCTTCTCAAATAGCAAAACTTATTTACGACTTCAAGTGTCTCAAATCCTAATCGAATTTCCTCAGTATCACCTGATTTAGTTAGACTACATTCCAGTGTCCCGTTTTGCTATTGTTGATGTTCATGTTATATCCTCCTTTCAAGACACTGTCAATTACCGGCCGCTGTGACCGAGGCGCGGGCCCCCGAGACACACTCCCAGGCGGCCAGCTGCTCAGCTCTAGTTGACGCCGCGCCGGCGCGGTAGCACAAAGTGTTCGGTCAGAAGGTTTAGCTACCATCTGTAATAAAAAAAAACTGAGTGAACGGATCAACGAACAACTTGAAAGAGTGTCATCGGACGTCCGCCACGAACAAATTCAACGAACAACGTAGAACAAAATAAGATCAACAAAGAAGCGGTTTTAGGCGCTTCAGTGCGGAACCGCGCTGCTGCTACAGTCGCAGGTACGAATCCTGCCTTGGGCATGGATGTGTGTGACGTCCTTAGGTTAGTTAGGTTTAAGTAGTTCTAAGTCTAGAGGACTGATGACTTCAGATGTTAAGTCCCATAGTGCTTAGAGCCATTTTGAACCACTGTTAATTCCGTTCAACTGCTCTTCAAAGTCCTTTACTCTCTCTGAATGCCGGGATGGTTCCTTTGAAAGGGCACGGCCGACTTCCTTCCCCATCCTTCCCTAATCCGATGAGACCAATGACCTCGCTGTCTGGTCTCCTTCCCCAAACAACCCACCCCAACTCTCTCTGACAGAATTACAATGTCGTCGGCAAACCTTGAAGTTTTTATTTCTTCTCCCTGGACCTTAATTCCTACCCCAAATTATCCTTTTGTTTCGTTTACTGCTTGCTCAATATACAGATTGAATAACATCTGGGATAGGTTACAACCTTGTCTCACTCCCTTCTCAACCACTGCTTTCCTTTCGTGCCCCTCGACCCTTATAACTGGCATCTGTTTTCTGTGCAAATTGTAAATAGTCTTTCGCTCCCTGTTTTTTACCCCTGCCATCTTTAGAATGTGAAAGAAATTTCAGGTTGTATGTTTTGAAAATTCGTCACAAGAAATTGTGTATGAGGGGGTGGCAGCCACTAAACAAGCACTAACCAGTCTTATTCACAGCCAGCCCTCAGAAACATTAAGCACACACCAGTTTTACATGCATCAGACTTTCACGCTCTAAAGTTGAAAGCAAGACACATTTATCCTAAGTGATGAGGCGAATTGCGACCCTAAAAAACAATGCAAATGCAGTTGACGAAAAGAATGACATGTTACGAGAGTATTGGTCTGTAACTTACTTCTTTGCAGCATTTAGAGACAAAAAACTATTACCAGCTGTAGGCACAGGAACCCCCAACGCCTCGTGTTGGCTGAGAAACTGAACACTATAACCAGGGGCACGTAGCATGTAGTCATTTCCTCCTTACTAAAATATTGTTATGTGATGTTTGATACTCCAGCACAAATTGTAGAGGATTTGTAGTGATATGATAACTTGTTAATATTTTTGCAATGAAAGTTCTAGGGAAAAAACGGAAAAATGACAAAACGTGTTGGTCCATACAACAGCTTTTACATATACTGTCATTTAAGTACAACGCACAGGACGGCATGTGAACCAAAGAACCGTCTGATAACATTACTGAACACATGTCCGAACTCAACGTGAACGAGTGAATTCTTCCAGGTTTCCAGAGGTATGTGGCATCACATGCTTACACATTTCCCATAAATTGTTGGCAGAGAACTGACATGCAGAAGCATCGCAGATGTGTTCAATTCAGCCGAATTTTGTGGCTATGTCGATGTGCTTCCGTCAACAATGTCACTATCGATTTATACAACGTCATGTCAGCTAGTGTTTTGTTAACTAACAGTCTCGATGTAGGAATACGTTAAACTGCAATGCTCCTTCATATAAGCAGAAAGCAGTGTATAGCGTTTAGGCTAGCATTACGGTTTAAGTGATTTCTAAGCAATTCTGCACATAAATTGTATGTTTTTACACGTTGTACATAGGATATCAGACATTTCCACAGAATTTGTAAATGGAGGCAGTTGATAAATTTACAGATGTGATTGATTCGTGAAAGATTTTCATGGTCATAATCAATCGGTGTGAAGTTGGACTTATGTTTGCTAGCAAGGTATGTTTTAGGCGATCTTACACGTTTCCACAGGCTTTCTAAATCATTTTTGACGAATGTCAATGTGTTTCCTTTAAGGCGATCTCTATCTTTTTATACCCCCACCAGTACATCTACCCAAGCTCCTTGCAAGAATATCATATGCAACAGAGAAATGATGTTCATGTTTCACATTCGCCTCTTCTTTCGGCAGATTATAACATCAAGGGAGAGTGCAATTTGATTTTTCAATTTTGAGTCGAAATCAGAAATTTTGTGCGAAATCACTGAATTTTGCGTCTAAATCAATTCGTTTCGTGCCATATTGAACACACATTTTTCCACAGTCAAGCAAAGTCTTATTCAATGCTGATGAAAACAGCTAATGAAGACATCTTCTGTTCTCAGAATAATGTGACCAGACAGGGAAAAGGGTACCACTCATTAGCACCTAACTGTCCTCATATGCTACTATTATAACGTGAAAGCCGTTTTCATATGTTTGTAGAATGTGTGGAGCAACCTTATATAAGGATTTCATGGAAACCTCTTCTCGGTATTTTTCAATGTATGTCTTCAATCAGGGTGCTGATTGATGCAATGATGTGGGTGTCTGTACTCTCTTGCAGCCCCAACTTCAAACATTGTTTTTCAGCTTTGTGTCGAAATCACTTCACAACTTTTTTCGTATACACACAACTGCTACATCCTACATCCAGTGGCATTCCGTTAATGTAGTGGCTATCGAGAGTAGTGTGATTCGATTCATTTGACTGCCATTAAAGTCAACCATGTACACCCTCATGCCAATGTAGCAGGATTTGTCTTGTACAGTGGACAGCTATCCAGCTGGAAGACAACGAGCATGAAAGGGTGTGAACATTAGAATCGAAAAAAGACATGACCCATAGGAGTTACAGTAACTACTCAAAACAAAATTGTTGTGCACAGCGTACTGCATAAATACAACGACTTTTATTGTTTTTCTTATGTAATTGCAGTAGTATTGTATGCCTTTACTTTGAGAACTCTCAAAACCAGCAATTATCAGTATGCATCTTACTGGCTGACACAATAAAAGTGAGCTCATTGGCAGAAATGCACATACGCAGGCAGTGACATTTGAGATCTGAACTTGACAGTAAGCTGCAAGTACTGTATTGATGTCATGAACAAAAACAGAACACTTGTTGATCCTGATCTCTCATAACAACTGTCAAGCAACTGGCTAGAGAATTGTAAGCATAGTGCTGACAATCTCACCATTTCTGTCACAGATTCAAGATCATCAAAACTAGAAAGCTGAAAGTTCCACATACGAGATCTATTCAAAAAATTCCGGAGCCTATGTAATTTCGCGCCAATGGTGAGTTGGAGCGAAATGCAATTGGCATCGCTGCACACGCTTGCCGTAAGTTTCATTGTTGTGTGTCTGTTATTGTTCAGTGCTGTATTGAGTAGAACATTGTGTACCACAGTTTGCGAATTTCGAGACAGCAGAGTTGAGGAGTAACGCATCTGCATTAAATTTTGGAACTCAAGAAAACCTTTACAGTGACATCGAAATGATGCGGAAAGCCTACGGTGATGAGTGCTTAAGCGGTAGGCTACTCCGCGTTACGAATGGTTCACACGGTTTAAAAATGGCCGGACAGTAAGTTAAGGATGAACCTTGTTCAAGATGCCCCTCGACGTCTACCGAACACGCTCATATCAGGAATGTCAGTGAAATTGTGCGTGCCAATCAAAAACTGACTGTCGGAGAGCTTGCAGAAGAATGTAATATTTCAGTTGGATAATGTCATGAAATCCTGACACAGCATCGTGGAATGCATCGTGTTGCTGCCAAGTTCGTCCCGCAGCTCATGAGTCAAGACCAGGAGGCCCTTCGCCTCACACTCTGTGTAGAGCTTTTGAATCGCACAAATGAGAACGAGATGTTCCTTATGAGAATCATAGCTGGTGATGAGATGTAGGTCTACGGTTATGATGTTGAGACTAGGGTTCAGTCTTCACAATGGGTAGTGAATGGTTGTCAGAGACCAAGAAAAGCTCTTTCGGTCTGGTCTAATGTCAAAGCCTTGCTGAGAATTTTCTTTGACTTTGAAGGATTAGTTCATAATGGGTTCGTGTCATAGGTACAAACTGCTAATCGATGACACTGTCAGGAAGTGTTGCGATGCCTGCGAGAAAATATGAGAAGGAAACGGCCTGAAATGTAGTGAGATAATTCATGGCTCTTGTACCACGATAACGCACCCGCATATTCATCCCTCTTGGTGCGTGACTATTGCACAAAACACGAAATCACTGTGCTGTCTCATCTTCCGTACTCTCCAGACCTAGCCCCCTGCGGACTTTTATTTCCGTAGATGAAAACCCCATTGAAAGGAAGAAGATATGTAACGGCAGACGAGATAAAATTTGCAGACGGCGCTTCACGCGATCGAACAAGAGGCGTACCAAGACCGCTTTTGGAAGTGGAAACGGTGTTGGGAGTGCTGTATCAAATGTTGAGGAGAGTATTTCGAAGGAGACCGTGCACAATAAATGAAAGATAAGCTTGGAAAGGTTTTGTGAGCAAAGTTATGAAATTTTTTTTAACAGACCTCGTATAACTGTATAGGTTGGGTAAGTAAGAAATGACATGAACAATACTTCTTCTCTGGAATGTAATTTCTGGTTGCCTCTTAGGCACAGATTTGGTCGTAGCTGTTGGTGCATCTGTACCGTTATGATGGTGTTAATAATCCATAAAATCAGGCGTAACAGACTATGAATGAGGACAAACAAGAGACAATCCTCGCAACTCTACTAAAGGCATATAGAATACTGTATCCAGTGTATACATAGTCCATGAGGAAACTTTAGCAGCTAGATATAATATTAGGAGAATAACTAAATTTAGTCAGAGAAGATTGACCTCTATAAATGCCATGAAGCTGATGGCTAGGCTTAATATGCAGTTACAGAACTGTATCAATGAAAACAGTGGAAGAGAAACTGCTGAAAGCGTACAGCAATGTACAAAGCATTTTGTTATAATTCAGCTGTAACATGACGATGTCTGGGTTAATTTGTAACAATTTTGCTATAAAGTGGTGATTTACAGCGAAACTTGTGAAGTTTATGGTGTCTGAGTGACATCCTGATAGGCAGGATCTATGTCTAGAGCCCGCTCAGCTCGAGTAAGCCTCAGGTCACATACAGGGAGTGGAGAAAAGGACAGAAGCAACACATGAAATGCATGCTTGAACATAGATGCAGATGCAAGTCGAGCCTGCAGTTTTGCTGTTGTACACTACTGGCCATTAAAATTGCTACACCAAGAAGAAATGCAAATGATTAACGGGTATTCATTGGACAAATATATTTTACTAGAACTGACATGTGATTACATTTTCATGCAATTTGGGTGCACAGATCCTGAGAAATCAGTACCCAGAACAACCACCTCTGGCCATAATAATGGCCTTGATACGCCTGGGCATTGAGTCAAACAGAGTTAGGATGGCGTGTACAGGTACAGCTGCCCATGCAGCTTCAACACGATACCACAGTTCATCACGAGTAGTGACTGGCATATTGTGACGAGCCAGTTGCTCGGCCACCATTGACCAGACGTTTTCAATTGGTGAGAGATCTGGAGAATGAGCTGGCCAGGGCAGCAGTCGAACATTTTCTGTATCCAGAAAAGCCCGTACAGGACCTGCAACATGCGGTCGTGCATTATCCTGCTGAAATGTAGGGTTTTGCAGGGATTGAATGAAGGGTAGAGCCACGGGTCGTAACACATCTGAAATGTAACGTCCACTTTTCAAAGTGTTGTCAATGTGAACAAGAGGTGACCGAGACGTGTAGCCAATGGCAACCCATACCATCACGTTGGGTGATACGCCAGTATGGGGATGACGAATACACGCTTCCAATGTGCGTTCATCGCGATGTCGCCAAACACGGATGCGACCATCATGATGCTGTAAACAGAACCTGGATTCATCCGAAAAAGTGACGTTTTGACATTCGTGCACCCAGGTTCGTCGTTGAGTACACCATCGCTGGCGCTCCTGTCTGTGAAGCAGCGCCAAGGGTAACCGCAGCCATGGTCTCCGAGCTGATAGTCCATGCTGCTGCAAACGTCGCCGAACTGTTCGTGCAGATGGTTGTTGTCTTGCAAACGTCCCCATCTGTTGACTCAGGGATCGAGACGTTGCTGCACGATCCGTTATAGCCATGCGGATAAGATGCCTGTCATCTCGACTGCTAGTGATAAGAGGCCGTTGGGATCCAGCACGGCGTTCCGTATTACCCTCCTGAACCCACCGATTCCATATTCTGCCAACAGCCATTGGATATCGACCAACGCGAGCATCAATGTCGCGATACGATAAACCGCAATCGCGATAGGCTACAATCCGACCTTTATCAAAGTCGGATACGTGATGGTACGCATTTCTCCTCCTTACACGAGGCATCACAACAACGTTTCACCAGGCAACGCCGGTCAACTGCTGTTTATGTATGAGAAATCGGTTGGAAACTTTCCTCATGTCAGCACGTTGTAGGTGTCGCCACCGGCGCCAACCTTGTGTGAATACTCTGAAAAGCTAAGCATTTGCATATCACAGCATCTTCTTCCTGTCGGTTAAATTTCGCGTCTGTAGCACGTCGTCCTCTTGGTGTAGCAATTTTAATCGCCTGTAGTGTATTTGACCATAAACAGCACCTGTGAAATGTCCTCAATATGTTTCAAGTGTCGATCTTAGTCAGAACAGTATAATTATGGGTTCATCATGTCTGAACTAAGTGAAGTAGAACGTGGGCAAATGGAAGGTGGTCGTATGCAGGCCCGGATCTAGGGGTGGGGGTGGGGGACCGGTGTATCTGCCCCGGGTGGCAATTTCAGGCAGCTCCAAATTCATATTCTTGATGAAATAAAGAAACCTTGTTTCACAAAGCGCCTATCTTCCAGCACACTTTGGTCTATCGATTATTCGTATGAATTTGAAACGCATCCCAGTTGGTCTTCGAACATTTAACACATTCTAAGTTGATTTCTGAATGAATCGGAAGCTATTTTTGAATGCGTGCATAGAGTACGTGATGTCTTATCACGGGAATCCCTGTCGCATCTAGAAATAAAAAACGTTCCCGAAAAAAGAAAAAAGACGGGGCTATAAGAGCTGAGACGCATAAATCCGAACGGTTGAACGCCAATCGCTGTTTTTTCATGTGGTTGATTGGGAGTGCGAATGATCAGCGTTGTTATATGCCTAATTATTAGCGAAATCCATAGATACAGACTACCAAAGTGGAAATAAACGACTAACAAGGTAACTAACCAAGGTAAGAAAGAACATATTATCTTCTCAGTGTGTCCAAGAAAATGAAATTTTGACCGAAAATTTTCGCCAGAGTGTTACACTACTAGGTTTTAGTTGTACAGTCTCTGCTTAGCAGCCGCGTAAGTTCTATTCACGGAACAGCGCTGAAAACGCGTTGTACGAACACGCAATGAAGCGTAACCGGGGTATAAGCGCGGGATAACGGAACCGGTGATTCTGGTAGGGTTAGTGAAGTTAACTGTAGAATAAGTTTTGACAATGGGAGGAATAGTTACAGAATTAGTGATGACAGTATTGTTTCGTTTTATCTAGCAGACAGTGGCAAAAGAGACGTAATCAAATCGAGAAACCACACCAGACTTGCATACTATTCGTATTAATAGCTTTTTCAGTATTAGACAACGACATTTTGATTTTTCATACAGCAAAACGTTTGACGAACTTTGATGAGGTAATAGATTCTTTCGCAAAGAGGAAAGCACGCAGTGGAAAGTTGTAGCAAGATTAGGGAGAAAAAAATGCTGCGACCTAAGGACTGAAGAAATGTTTACTGTCTTGCATTTCTCTTGTCTTTACAGGTCTTATGTTTCCTATATTTAATTTTATGTCACACAAAACAGAAAGTTATTAGTTAATAGGCAATAAAGAGTGAAAATTTTCTGAAGAGTTGTTATTCTCCCAGTCACAAATAATCCCATCCAGTATTAATTGTGAGTTTTTTTAAGGGGGTTAGGATGTCAAACTGTCTGACTGGGGGCAAGGGAGGCACCACAGGGCATTTTAATTTCCACTGCTCTGAATATAGGTTTGATGGCTTCCATTACAAAATATATACGTTTGAATTCCACAGAGCGAAATAAAGTGACATGGAATTGAAGAATGCTGTGTGAAGAGGCGTGGCACTGCGCTTTGGCACATTTAAGACCGAATAACATCTCATACATTTCCTCGAACATATATATTTTATACATCAAACTCTTCAGAAGCGATACAAAGTGAATATACTTTTGAAAACTCTGATTTTTAAAATTTTTGACATCCTACCTCAAACACTCAAGGCGGGTCACTATCAAGCTTTTGCCCTGGTGTGGAAATATCATAGATCTGGGGCTGCTCATATGGTGGGTGCTTCCATAACCAAGGGAGCCTAAGTACTGAGTGTTGCAAGTGGCACCATATTGAAGATTTATACAAATTACACAGAAAATGGAAAAACATCACCCACTAAGTAATAACGTGGTCAGAAATGTGTGTAGAGTGGATGTGATAAGACAATCATTGAAGAAGATTGTGACGAAAAATAAGTAAACGGCAACTGCAAAAGTGACTGCAGAACTGAATGTTGCACACGTGAACCCTGTCAACACAAAGTTATCTCCATAAGCTGGGAATTGCATGACAAGCTAGAATCCAAAACCATTCATTGGTGATGCAAATGCCCATAACAGGAAAAAGTGATGTGAGAGCCATCAACCCCAGACCATGCAGCAATGGAAGGGTCATTTGGTTGGATGAGTCCTCTTCCACACTGCTTCTAACTTCTGGCCTAGTTTAAATCCCGAAAGTGAAACATGGTCGGGGTTCAGTGTTGGTTTAGGCAGCCCAGGATTATGTGATCATTTTGGCTGATCAGGTCCATCCACAGTATTTGTTCCCCAATGGTGGTGCTATGTTCCAAGACAACAGGGCCTTGTTTACACTGCTCACATTGTCCAGGGTTATTTTTTGTGAGCATAAAAATGAATTTTCACATCACCTGCGTTCTCCACAGTCACTAGATCTCAATATTATTGAGCCTTTGTGGTCTACTTTGGAAAGAAGGGTTCATTATAGCTATCCACCTCAGTCATTGTTATCTGAAATGGCCACTATTTTGCAGTAAGAATGGGATAAAGTTCTCATGAAAGCCACACATGACCTGTATTTATTTGTTCTGAGAAGACTGGAAGTAGTTTTGAGTTTTGAATGCAAGTATACTGTATTAGGCATGGTAATGTGTTTTTTCAGTGTGTCTGTATTTTTGTCCATCGCCTGTATCCAGCCAGGAATGTGATGTTCTCATAGCATAGGCCCACAAATGAACACTAAAACAGGGAAGGAAGATTGAGTTTAATGCCCCCTCGACATTGAGGTCATTAGAGACAGAGTGCAAGCTCAGCTTGTGTGAAGGATGGAGAAAGCAATTGGCCATGCCCTTTAAAAGGAACCATCCCAGCATTTGCCTGGAATGATTTAGGGAAGTCGTGAAAAACCTAGATGTGGATGGCCGGACGCAGGTTCGAACTGTCGTCCTCCCAAGTGTGAGTCCAGTGCGCTAACCAATGTGCCACCCGGCGTGGTGTGAAAATGTAAGCTAGGTGGAATGCTGTTATGTATCTTTATTCCACAATCTGAGTGTTCAGTCACCATCAGCCATTTGAAACTTACACCATATTCAAAAGCTAGCTAATTCTTAGTCACACCCATTCATGATTATTTCAACTGTCAGGAATACTAAACCATCAAAATGCCCTCTTTTGGGAATGTGATGATGTCTCTATAATGGTTGTGGGCACTATTTAGTGCTCAGAAACATTCCATAGCTGGCACAGTCTGCATGGTTGTTAAATTTCCCATGGGTTCTCACTGGTGTTGATAGAAGTCGGTCTCTTGTACTGAATTTAGAGTCCAAGCTGACCAATTGTGCTAACTATAGAATCCTACTGTGTTTTCTCCTGGTGTCCCAGTTCATTAGCACAGTCTGCATGGTTGTCAGATTTCCTACGTTTTCCCTGATTTGTGCAATGTAACAGCTGTGAGAGCTAATTGTAGCTACTTTCAATATGCAACACTGTCACTGCATTTTCTCCCTGTCCCTCTGCCCCTGTCTCTCCACTGACCTGACCTCTTGGTTCATTTGTGTGCAACTTTGACCCTACACCACCACACAAAGCTGCCAGGGAAGGGAATTGCTGTACATAAGACTTAGCAGTTACTTCATCCAGCTGTCTCATTTGAGAATGCTGCTGTTTATCACTACATCTGTCTCATTTGAGAATGCTGCTATTTACCACTACTTATCAGCTCTCTGTTAGTGGGTGGAAACTTAATCATTTTGATATAGTACCTGACATGTGCTTCAAAGTTACAGTAGAAGGCAAAAATATTGAAGCCGGTACGACGATACAGGTCACTGATATGGATTGGAATCATCTTTACAGCAAGTTGAAATACACCGCGGAATGTAGGACAACTACGACCATTCCCTGAAGACATGGATGTCTCCAGCAGCAGTGCATTCATCATCAATATATTTAGGATGTTACATTGAAGTTAACATCACAAGACAGCACAGTATGTATATTTAAAGCATACAAGTGTCATTAACCTACACTGTTTGTATGCTATACTGTGGATCACTGTGGACAGACTCAGTCTATGGCAAGCACTCTTCATGATGTAGGGAATGCATTGGAACATATTCAAGAGGAGGAGGAGTTAGACAAGTGTACAAGTGTGCATATGTGTGTTATACCTAAATCTGCTAGTATTGCTCCTATAAAGAGAAATTCCATACAAGTGGAGTTTATGGACAGCATTCCTTAATATGTTAGTGCCCCAATTCATTTGAATGCAGTACATGTAAATTTACAGCATATAAAAACCGTTATTTAGAAAATATTCCCGAGTGATGCTTGGGACTGATGTACAGAAAAGAGGAATGATAATGTTTTAACTCTAGTGATTTATTTATATTTTTTCATGTTTTTGCTGGAATTGACACTTTATTAACTCATTATATTTACATCATGACAAGCTTGTTTTGGCAATTTTTGCCATTTTCAGGTGATCCTGCAATGATATTACATTTTTTTGGTAATATTTTGTTGTTTCTTCTGCAGTGCACTCCGCAATATAATATGCTACAAGAATACATGGCTTATGTGTGTGTTAATGGTTGTTTAGTTGATGTATAGAAGTATATGTCTAACATATATGTTAGTAGTTGTATGCTTTATCTCACAAAGAAATGGAAATGGAAGTTTGACTTTGGTTTATTGGGAGAATTTTAGGAAACTATGGTTCATCTAAAAAGGATACTGCATATAGGACTCTAGTGACCTATTGTTGTGTGCTGTTCAAATGTTAGGGATCCACACCAGATTGGATTAAAGGAAGACATTGAAGCAGTCCGGAGGTGGACTGCTAGACTTGTTACCTGTGGGTTCTGGCATTTGAGGCTGACTGCAGAACAATTCTACTGCCGCAAATGTAGGTTTCATGTAAGGACCACAAAGATAAGATTAGAGAGATTAGGGCTTGTAAGGAGGCATATAGATAATTGTTTTTCCCTCACTCTATTCGTGAGTGGAACAAAAAAGGAAATGACTGTAGCGGCACAAGGTACCTTCAGTCATGTACCATGTACCATATGGTGGCTTGCAGAGTGTGTATGTAGGTGTACTTGTTACTATGTAGAAGAACGAGTGTCAGAGAGAGAGAAAGAGAGAGAGAGAGAGAGAGAGAGAGAGAGAGAGTTAGTTGCTATATCAGAGGACATAGCTGGTCACGCATTTTCCAGTAGTTGTTGCATTTAATAGTTCATAATCAAAAGAGACAGAATGTATGTAGTCATTACAACCCAGCCAGTTGTGGGGAATGGCAATCTATTTCTTTTGTATGAATCTATTTGAATCAGTTATGCCTACCGTCAGTGTAACCTATTTTGTGCATAAGAATCTAACACCCTCCTGGTGATCTGTAACTCGAGTGCATTTTTGTACCCCTATATGAGTGTGTTCTCTCTTCACAGGTGTGCAGTTATCTAAGAGGGAAACCACTATTGTACAGTTATCGGCTCAAGCTACGTTATTTGCTCATCACCACTGAGGTAGGTACCCAAAAGTTCCCTGCACTTGCTGCAAGAATGTGACTCGTCATAAATTAAAGTATGTATGGGTGAACCACACAAGAAGCTTGAGGGAGAAAAGCTGCCACCTGCAAATGCTTGGTTATGAGTTTATCTAATACCTTAACATTATGCTCATTTAAAAAATGAGTGGTATCTTTTGGATCTTGGTATTACTTTCCTTCCTTCTGTAGTATTATGTTACAACTCTACCTTACTGATTTCTATTATCACTTATGTGAGCTTTTGCACTCTTGAAGATATTATTTTGACATATCAGATTCATTTTTGTAAAAACAAGATTTATTTTCTTGCCTCAATATTTTTTTAGTTGGATTTGTTAGCTTGTGTCTTGTTTATGTAGCCATTTTCACTTGACATTTTAAGTCCTCCCTGTGCCTTGATAACAGCTGTTGTAATCCATTTCTTACTATGATGATGTATAATATTGCACCTACACGTGGGAGAATAATGTTTATGTAGTAAGAAAGAACTGAGCAGAAATATTCCAAATGCTCCACTAAATTTTCAAATACATACATACCTTAAGCTAGTAGTAAAATTTCTGTTCTCTTTAAATTGGCTTGTTTAGTGTCCTGTAACTCAACAAACATTTTCCCAAACTACTGTTCTTCCTTTCAAGATTTTGACAACAGTGTTATATTATGGTTATATTGATCACTTGTACTTCAGCCACTGCTGATGAATATTGGTTGTTATGTGATCTATTGATATATTTGATGATTTTCTAAAACTCTTTGTGATATTTACTCATAACATATTTTGTGACTCAATCCTCTATGTAGCAGTTATTGGTCTTACATAGGTAAATTGCAATGTGAAACAAAAGTCAATTAGTGCACAATGAAATAAAATGGTTGTCCTGAGTCACAAGAAGACTGAAAGAATTTGAACAACTAAATCATTGTACATACAAGTTAAACTGAATAGAGACAAATTGACAGACAGTTGTTACAACACAGGTGTGGTGATATTGACAAATGGTGTTGGAAACTGCCGCATCACTTTTAGTTCATTTGGATGAATAAGTGTGTAATAGATCCTATCCTAGGATAGAATCAGTGTGATAGATAACACATCTCAATGTGAGATAGCACTCTCTTTACTACATGAATAACCGCAATTCAAGATGACATCCATAACAGAGATGGCCATAGAATGAACTGAAGTACACTCATAGTTCCAAAGGTCACCTTTGCAAGAGCATAGTCAGTAGTCAATGTGGTTAATATGCCACAGTGTCCCTACAGAGACGTCCCCTCCTGGTAGTGTGGAGTACTGAGGGGAGGTGACCACTGATGATGCTGAAACAGTATGACACATGTACAGCAGGAGAGGCATGGTGAGGTCCGAATATTTGCAGATGTCTGTCAAAGCAATATGCATGCTGGCTGGAATACCCATACATGGGAGTAGTTCCCATGTTGTTGCATAGAGGTGATAGTCCTGAAGATGGAGTGCTTGGTATCGCCAAGTCCATTGACAGAACAACTCTTCGTAGGCATTGGTTATTAGAGTGGAGCCCGCAGGAACTGTTGGAGTCCTTGGAAGAGGTGTTGATTGGATGAAATGCTCTGGGAGCAGTAATAGTAAGTTAGCTGTCTGGCAATAGCCATGGCATAATAGCAGCTCAGTTCACATCATTTGGCATGTTTATACATACATGGGCAGTGAAGCCATTGTCAGAAAATTGTCAACTAATTAGACACTCAGGTCTTGAATAGGACGTTTTGGACCTCAAAACAGAACTTGAAATCACTGGGAGCATCTATGTGTGCTGTTGGTCCACCCAGCTGAGTGCCAAGATGGCTGGGTGGCATGACGAAAGCAGTGTGTTTTTGGTGGACAAGTCATTGTGTAGGGTCCACATGGGCTTGAGACAGTTTATTGTTACTGTCATAGGCTTGCCATTCAGGAATACCTTGAAAGTGTGTATCGCTGTTTAATCACATTGAGTGGGCCTGTGCACAGCAGCTTCAAAGCTGAAAATATCCTGTCATTGTGGGGTATAAGAAAATCAGTTGGCCAGTGCCTTGTTACGAAGATTTTTGGCTCACTGTGTGGTTGTGGGGGAGAGGAGTAGAGGTGTGCTGTATGGTGTTTGATACATGCTATGAGGGTGCAAGTTCACAGCTGTCAGGAGTGCTTGCTGAAAGACTAATACAGCTTGGGGGGGGGGGGGGGGGGGGAGGGTTTCACCACGCAGGATCTCTGCCAGAGAAGACCCTAAGTGATGATGTCTTTGTGCCAAGTGCACACCTAACAGCTCCCAAGGCAGAACTTTGGTCCTTTGGCCTCCGTGGCACATGAGTGCCACTTTCAAAATATGGTGCCACTGTTAGAGGTTGTTGCTCTGTGGATGGTAGGCAGATGTCAAATATCAGTGGGTGCTACAAAGACTGTATAGTTCACTGAACAGGACTGATTCAAATTGTGGACATTGATCTGTTGTGATACACTGAGCATCTAAACCAAGAAATTCACCTATCATCAAAAGTCCTGGCTGTTGAAACTGCTGTGATTTCTCTGAGAATGGCCTCTAACCACCATGTTACACAGCCGATCATAGAAAGACTATATCAATCAACATCGATCAGACTCAGGAAGATGTCCTACCAGATCAAGATGCACAGGTCATAAATGTCCAGTACAAATTTTGAACTAGCCCACTTTATTCTGTTGACATGACATGCATGTGTGTCCACTTTTCACACCCTTTCTTAATGTTGAGGCATGCAAAGCAATCTGTGATGAGGTGTGTCATTGGGTGGACACTGTGCTGCAACAAGTTGTGAAAATGGAGGAAGATGATCTTCCGAAGTGGCTGTGGGACCAACAGGGTGAGTTTGGTTTTGTGATACATAACACAAGATCTGTCTAGTCATTCCCAATATTTGGTGATGTTCAAATTTGTGAGTAGTCACGGGATTACGTAGAAGGTCTTGTAGTTGTTGGTCCTGCAGCTGGGCCTCTGCAAACTTATCATAGTTGACTTGTGTGGGGGATGGCAACGATCCGTAAGACTTAGACTGTAATATAACCCAGGTGGTGAATGGCCTTCAGAGCATTTATTTCGATGGATTTCAGATTGAGTCCACTAGCAGTTGGTGGTCAGTGTAAATGACTAGTGGTCAGCCTTTCACATCATATTTGATCTGGCAAACTGCTTCACAAACTTATAAAGGTTCATGGACATAGGCAGACCACTTACAATGTGAAGATGTCAATTTATATGAAGTCAAATTGGTTGCTGTACACCTGTTACTTGCTGCTGGAGAATCACCCCAATATCGAAATCACTCATGTCAGACATAATAGTGTGTCAAGTAGGAGAAAGTTGGTGTGCCAAAGTAATGGCATGTGCAAAGCAGTCTTTAAGCTTGTCAAAGGTGTAGGGGGTGCATGCCAACTTACATTTACTGGTGGTATTCTCGCCTGTGAGAACTGCCATGAGTGGGTTCTGCAGAAGCTGATGGCAATAGAAGTTAATCATCCCTAGGAATTAACATAACTCATGTAAGTCCTGTAGTGGGGTCAGCTGATGGGTGAATTCAATGTGTTATAGTGTAGAGCAAATGCTGGCACAATTGACAATTGTCTGAGAAAGATGAACTCATTTTTCTTCATTAATTACAACACCACTATCAGCAAGCATGTTGAAAACTGTTTTAAAATGCATATCCTTGTGTCTATGAACAAAATACCATTAATAAACTGCTTCCACATTTGAGCTGCATTTTTGAGGCCGTATGGCATAAACAGGAACTTGAATAAGCCTAAAGGCATGATAATCACTGTGATGTGAACATCTTCCAGACTCATTGGTATCTGCAGGTATACTTGGTTGCAGTCAAGGACACTGAAAATGGAAGCACCCGTGAAGTGCTATCCTGAATGATCGGTTTTGGGTGACTGACAATTATCATACAAGAATTAAGGGCCCTGTAATCTCCACATAAATGTACAAGCCTATATTTCTTGGACACTAACAAATAACGGGTGAACTGACAAATTGTCACAAGGTCTCACAACTCCAGCTTTTAGGAGTTCATTGACCATTGCTATATTGGCTCAGAGTTTGTCTGGTTGTAACCTGCATGGTCTGTGGCAGACTGCAGCATCTTGCATGGTGGTAACCTTATGAACACTTTAATTTCTGATAGCACAATACATAAACAACACTCATAGAGAGACTGGGAGTGCAGGAACACACAGGGTTTCAGTGGGAAACACATTTGCATGAGGCATATTACTGACCTTGATGATGAGTGAAGGTTGTGTTGTCAGAGGCACTTCCTTCGGACTGTAATTGCTGTGTTGAGACCAGGTTGCAATGATACGAAAAGTGATCATGGTGAGTGTAGATGACTGTTGTAGATACCACTGTGCAGCAGTTTGTTCCTCCAGTGTCTTGTGGATTGCTCTTTGTATGGCATCATATTTCTGCTGTATGTGTAGAGAGTGCAGTTGTGTCTTGGAGTGGAATAGTTGGACTCGATGGATTTTGACGTGATGTGATGCAGTTTTGTAGTAACGATGATGATCATCTGTCAAAGTGTGGTACAGTGTGTCATCCGAAGGAGATGCAGTGATGGAGTGCTGTGTTGCTGGAAGGGAATAACCAATGACATTGCCAGTGGAGTAGCTACTGTCTCAGTGAATCAGTGTACCACTAGCCAAATCTGGTAGTAATAAAAAATGATGAATGAAATCAGTGCTGAGTACAGGTTCACTAGCGTCCGCCATGAGGAAATTTCATGCGACCACATCTTTGAGACCCAGATCAAGTGTGAGAGATTTGGCACCATAGACAGTGGTCACAGAGTTGTTGCCCACACAGAGCAGAA
This sequence comes from Schistocerca cancellata, assembly GCF_023864275.1. Lineage (NCBI taxonomy): Eukaryota > Metazoa > Arthropoda > Insecta > Orthoptera > Acrididae > Schistocerca > Schistocerca cancellata. Next base: position 348,513,735 of record NC_064629.1, on the reverse strand, counting down.
TAGCGGAACTGCCACGTGACATAAGAGGAAGGGCTGGATATGTGATACTCACACTGGAGCATGACTCAGTGAGATAATGTTGTTAGTGTGAGTGGTCGAGGATGTAAAGTTCACTGCCATTCTGTGATGGTGGTATGAGAGATGATTCATTGCCATGGTGTGAGATGAGATGACTTGAATAGCCTCCATAGTCTGGTGCACCTATCGCAGACCACTCGACTCTTTTAGGTAGTTGCAAGGCAGGTGACAGTTATGTGCAGTGTCACCAAACTGCATGTGAAACTAGGAAAGTCTCTCCCAAGCAGGTGTGGCAGCATGAGGGCATGGTTGCCACTTGCTGGGAGATTGTTGTGTTTGTGTGAAGATCATTGTCCTGGGTAGGAGACATGATGTCTCAGTCAGCAGAGATCAATTGTGGTCACCCAGGCTCATCTGCAGCAAGGTGGCGGGCATACTGAGGTTGGTGTTACAATCCATGTGTGCTGGTAGTATTGTTGATGGTATTGATCCATTATCAGTGTTGGTGTAGGGCAAAGATTCTGTGAGGTAATTTCAGCCTGTTATGCAATGATTCGTGTTCATGGGCTATCATGGTGAGTTGCACTAGTGATGGAAGTTTGACTACCCGTAAGGTCCAAAGTGTGTGCTATGACACCAGTTGATAATCAGTTAGCATGTGTAACCTATGCCAGAGCTATGATAGCCCTGTTCCTCAGCAGTTCATTATAAATAACTTGCTGTAGCTGTTCTTCTGGTGTCCATAAGAGGCACTAAAGAACAGCTAGTTTTGGTGCAATGTACTTGTTGTCTTTGGTGCAAGGATTATGTCACTTACCAGGTAAGTGGCTTAACAAACTGTCGCTAGTGATATCATATGTGGTGAGGATGCTTTTGGCTATTGCAAACCATATGTGGGTTGGTCTGGGCGAAATTGAGACTGTTCAGTATGCACACTAAAGTGGGTGGAGGTGATGCTGGTGGGTTGGCATGCTATATGCCAGGACAGCATCTGTAGGGGTATGACAGACATATGTTCCATACCTGTTCAAAGCATGGTGGGGAGACTGATATGAATGTCTGAAGTTTGTGCAGCAAGCTGCACCAGTGCCAGGTTGAAAAACCAGCACCAGGTTGGAAGATTTTGCTTGCAATGTGTAAGACATGGCCAGAGTGAACAATTGTGAATCTACCTGGCCAGATTTTTGTGGCTTAGTATGTGACAGATTTTCATGTGAAGCAGAAGTGCCAATGAAGGCTAACTCTTAATCATTTGTAGTATGCCAGTTTTCAGTATTACTGTCTACTGTTGGAGCACTGCACTGAAGAGTATCACTTTCACATTTGATAAATGTGGGTTGCTGAAGAGATGATTATAAAGGTCTGAACATTCTGACACTGAAATTGTTGTCTTGTTTTTGGAACTGTCATGCATAATGGTTGCACAGTGGCAGCATTGTTGATGGGTGGTACACTAATTAGCATGGAAAGAAAATTAGTACACTGTTGTTGTGTTGTTGTTTGCATATATTGTCACACACCACTCCTTTGTTCTGGTGTGCTGATGTCAGTTATGTGTAATCCTCAAATTTGTAAGAACTTACTACATTTTCTTTTACCCCTTGTTCTATCATTACAAAAATATGAATTTCACTAGCCAATAGTATTTCTGATACATGTAAATTATTTAAAGTAGACTGAATATTTTGACTTGATCTGCTCCTATAGGCTAATGTTAAGTGAAATAACTCGTAAGACAGGGAAGTGAGCCATACCTGTATGTGGGCAGATTGATCCATTTCTGGTACACCAGAGCTTGAGTGTGGTTTTTATGTGGTTTTCCATGTGTGATTAGACAAATATTTGCTACATGGGCATCTGCAGAAATTTTTCCAGCAGGGGGCATGATTCAAAGCTTGCCAGTTTTGATGTAACTAATTAGATTAGTTTGAAAAGTGTAGTTGCATGCAGAACTAAATTTCACAATAATCATGTCTCAAAAGATTTATAGTTGTCTACCTATGGTAAGCATATTTCAGTAGCAGATGCAAAGTACAACTTTTATGGTATTAATACAAATATCGATGCCACATGTTTGGTTCAGCGATCTGAAATTACATCCTCATATGACTAAATCTAGGGTATCCAACAGATTCATACATGTGATTTGAGGCTTTCTTGGTGTATATGTTGTTTGAAGTGTTCTTAGGTTTCCAGCTAGATATGATTGTTGAATGTCCATGATATTTTGTTGGATAATTGCTCTGCCATCATCACCCTCGCAGGTTCAGGTGCAATTCCGTTTGACAACGATGCGCGGCATCTGGTGTTGGAGGGAGTGGAGGCTGTGGTAGGTGGGGGGGGGGGGGGGGCATCTCTTTGGTGGCTGTGGCAGAATGATCTCATGTCCACTTTCACCATTGCTCTTTGATAGAGCTTGGTATTAGTTTCCAGGCCTTACTGAGCTAGTAACTAGTGTCCCTGTTGACAAGGTTGTCAGTTTCTGTGGCCTCTTTGAAGATGCAGTCCCAGTAGTTATTTGAGAAGGCCAGTACTTTTGTCTCATCATAATTAGCTGTGTGTCCAGTGTTTATGCAATGTTCTGCTAGGGCAGATTGGCTTGGTTTGCCTAGGTGAGTGTAGCATTGTTGTTTGTGGCACAAATTGGCTGGACACCTGAGAACCCTTCAAACAGTGCCTTCTTACTAAAGTGCAGGGAAAAACACACCATATCTACTTCCACTAAAGTTGTGCATCACATACTCACACCTGTAGCATATTGTATCAAATGAAGAGCCAGCGTGGCCCTGGTCAGGGAAAGGATTTGCTACACCTGACAGAAAATCGACAAGAATGCCAAGCAGCTGCTGCTCTTAGAATTCCAGCATCTGCTTGTTCTCTGCCACCAGAAAACAAAATTGGTCCTCATGATGGCTTTGTTCTCTCGCATTTCTTTGTGATTCATTTTGACCTTCCCCCCATGATGGTTTTCCATCTCATGGGGGAGTCATACTGCTTATACAGGATGACATTCATAGTCAACTCATTTCCATGGCTACCCAGGTTCAGGCTGTTGCAGTTCGCCTTTTCCTTCCTCGCTTGGACTTTTTCCTTTGTACTGTTTACATTCCTCTGTCACTTGATGTCACCAGGGCAGACTTCTTCCAGGTTATTGGGTATCTATCTCACTCCTTTCTGCTGCTTGGTGACTTTATGCACACCATCCCCTTTGGATTTCTCCCAGAACCTGCCCGAGAGGTGCCCTCTTGGACTACCTTCTCAGTCAACTTAACCTCTTCTGCCTTAAGACAGGAGCACCCACATTTCTTTCAGACTCCTTGCACACCTATTCCCATTTGGACCTATCCTTCTCCACAGCCCAGCTTGCCCATCGCCTCAAGTGGTCCGTTCTCTCTGACACATACTCGAGTGACCATTTTCTGTGTGCTATCCACTGCTGAAACCTACCCCACCTACATACACACCCAAATGGCAGTTTACTAAGTCCGACCGGAGGCTTTACACCTTCCTAGCGACTGTTGATGAGCAACATTTCCCCAGTTGTGATGATCATGTGGAATATCTTACAGACATTATCCTTACTGCCGCAGAACATTCCATTCCTCCCACTTCCTCCTTAGCACGCTATGTCCCAGTCCCCAGGTGGACTGAGGCAATTCGCGCATGGAGCCGTGCTCTCCGTATTTTATACCATCATCCCATGATGGCAAACTGCATTCATTATAAACAGTTGTGTGCACAGTGTCATTGCATTTTGCAGGATAGCAAAAAAGCAAACTGAATTTTATTCACTAGTACTTTTAACAGCTTCACTCCCTCTCCCATCATGTGAGCCAATCTGCAGTTATTCTCTGGGATCCAAGATCCATTTCTGGCCTGACAGTAGCAGACAATGTCACAGTGGACCCTATTGCTATTTCCAACACCCTGCACTGCAATTTTGCAGAGATTTTGAGCTCCTCCCATTATCACCCTGCCTTCCTCCATTGGAAACAAGTGGACGAGGCTCAGGTGATACCCCTCTCTTCTCATAATCATGAGTACAACACTGCCGCCTTTACTATGAGGGAGCTCAATCATGCTCTCAGTTCATCCCAATCCTCTGTCTCAGGGCCAGACGATGTTCACATTCAGACGTTGCAGCATCTTTCTCTTGCGGGCAAGCACTTTCTGCTTCTTATGTACAACTGCATTTGGGCAGAGGGCATGTTTCCCAGATTCTGCCGTGAAGCCACTATCATGCCCATACCTAAGGCCAGTAAGGACAAACATCATCCTTCTAGCTACCACCCCATTTCTTTCACCACCCATGTTGGCAAGGTGATGGAATGTATGATTCATGCCTGGCTGGTATCAAGGCTCCAGTCTCACAATTTACTAACCACAGCACAGTGTGGATTTTGAGTGCGCCATTCTACAGTTGACCATCTCGTCACTTTATTGACCCATGGAGGACTGGTATCGTCTATACTCTTTACATATGGGGCTTTCCTGGCTGCCTGCTCCCGTTTCCTTCAGGAATTTTTAAAAGACTGAGTTTTCAAGGCATGTATGGGTTCTGCCTTGTCAAACACCTTTTTCAAGGAAATGGTGCCTCAGGGTTCCATTCTGAGTGTTGTCCTGTCTGCAATTGCTATTAACCCTATAATGGCCTCTCTCCCAGTGGGCATCTCTGGCTCCCTTTTTGTTGACAATTTTGCCATCTGTTGCAGTTCTCCACAGACCTGTCTTATTGAGTGGCGTCTTCAGTGGTGTCTCAAATGTCTTTCCGCTGAATGTAGCCTCTCAATATCCTGTGTGTCTTCAGTGGTACTTCCTGGAGAGCAGATCAAACGACCCTCCTACATTTGCACTGGCCCCTTGTCTGTTCATAACTAGACTATGGGTGTTTTGTTTATGCATCTGCACGTCTGTCCCTCTTATGCCATCTCAGTACTCTCCACCATCGTGGCATCCATTTGCCCACTGGTGCCTTTTACACTAGTCCAGTTAAGATTCTGTATGCAGAAGCTGCTGAACTACCACTGTCCTGCCACTGTGCCTTTCTCCTCAGCAGATATGCATGCCATTTGTCTGCCATGTGTGGCCACCCATCCTATGCCTCCTTCTTCAATGACTCCTTTGATCACCAGTATGGGGTGCATCCCTCTTCTCTGTTACCTCCTGGTTTGTTCTTGCTCGAAGCTACTTGCAACTTTCCCAGTGGGTGTAAACCCTTCACCACCTTGGCTTCGTGTGGCAGCCTGTGTTCACCTTGGCCTTCATTTGCTTCCTAAGAACACTACTCCAGCCTCAGTTTATTGCCTTCAGTTTCACGACCTTTGCATGGAACTTCATGATAGTAACTTTGTGTACACTGGTGGCTCTTGGGCTGACTGTGGTGTCGGGTGTGCTTTCATCATTGGCGCGATGTTTTTTGGTATCAGCTTCCAGAACACTGCTCAATATTTACAGCAGAGCTCTTTGCCCTGTATCGGGCCATGTAGTACATTCAGCAACATAGGCTTTTCAGTTATCCAGTGACACAGGCTTTTCAATTGCACCATCTGATCAGACTCTGTCAGTGCCCTTCAAAACCTCTGTGTGCTGTACATTGTCCATCTCCTAGTGCAGCAAGTCGAGGAAAGCTGTCACTTGCTCACTCTTGATGGAGCCACTGTGATGTTTATTTGGGTTCCTTGTCACATCAGTCTGACAGGAAATGAAGCCACTGACACTGCTGCCGAGGCTGCAGTCCTCGTACCTCAGCTCGCTAGTTCTTACATTCCCTCTGATGATCTCTGTGTTGCTGTCTGCCAGCAGGTGGTGTCCCTTTGGCATCACCACTGGTCCTCCCTTAATGGGAACACGCTCTAGGTTATTAAGCCTCTCCCAGTAGCTTTGGATGACCTTCTCTCGGCCCTCTCAGCACAAGGAGATCATTTTAACTAGGTTGTGTATTGAGCACTGTTGTTTTAGCAATCGCCATTTAAATGGTGCTCCCCCCTCAGCTTCTGACAGTCCACCATTTCCTGATGGAATGCCCTTTTTTTAATTGCTTATATTCTCTTTTGTGTTTGCTGTCTGAGTTATCGGCCATTTTAGTGAATGATGTGCGGGCTGTTGACTGTGTTTTCCTTTTTATGCATTGTAGCAATATGGCAAAGGCAATTTCATTTTTGGTTCAGGACCTCTGTTTCTCTATGGTGTAATCTATAGACCTTTCTCCATGTCTCTGGTTTTAGCTGTCTTCTCTTCTGTTGTTTGGATTGACGTGTAGTCATTTTTAACTCATCTCTTTGTCTTCATATTTTACAGTTTTGACATGAGCATGTGTGACCCTAGTTGCTTTTGCCTCCTAAAACAAACCAAAACAAATTATCACAGGTTGTGGTTTATTATTTATTTTCAATAATTAGTGATTTATATTTGTGTGTAATGAAATAGTAAAATTATGATTCTGGCTGTGCTGAGCAGCAGTTACATTGAAACTTCCTGTCAGATTAAAATTATGTGGCAGGCCAGGACTCGAACCTGAAGCATTGCCTTTCATGGACAAGTACTCTACCAACTGAACTACCTGAGCATGACTTACATCCCATCCTTGCTCCTTTACTTTTGGTGGGACTAGCACTCCTGGAATAAAGGAATAGCAGATAAATGGCTTAGCCACAGCCTGCAGGATGTTACCAGAATGGTTGTTCACTCTGCAGAAGTGTTTGCTGATATGACATGCTTGTCTCACAAATTTTGCAGGAGAACTTCTGAGATGTTTGGAAGGTAGAAGGTAGAAGGTAGAAGGTGAGGTACTGGTAGAAGTAAAATTGTAAGGATGGGTTGTGAGTCATGCATTGGTTACTCAGTTGGTAGAGCATTTGCTGTCAAAAGGCCAATGTCCCAGGTTAGAATCCTGGTCTGGCACACATTTTTAATTTTCCAGAAAGTTTCATATCAGTGCACACTCTGTTGCAGAGTGAAAATTCATTCTTGAAGCAAGTATGTTATTTCACTCCTGCTGTGAACTGGATTTTCTTTACTGGTGAAATCTAATTGTTTCCTTTGAAAAACCACAGTTGGTGCTTTTGTATTTCATTGTATCCAGTATTTCCACCTCGTTATTTTCTGTGGTGGAAAAAAAATCCTGTAATGATACAAGCATAGTAATGAACATTATTATCTTTTCTTTACAGAAACCTAAGTGAATTTAGTTCAGAGCCAAGCTGAAGGAATGTGTTGGAGGCCTTTCCTGATTTTGCTGTTAATCACAGTAGATGTTAAATCTGAGGAAAAAAGTGCAGAAGAAAATGAAGCAGGAGGGGAGTTTTTAAGGAATATGATACAACAAATAAGAAATGAGCAAGGAAATCTCAATTCTCAAAACAGTTACCCAATAAGTCGTATTGAAGAAGATACAAAAGAGCTGCAGTATTCTAAACCTAAACTCAAAGAGACTGGACTGAAAATAATGGGACCAACTCCTCTACCAGATACGGATAACACAGTGAGTACAATTTAAGACTTTCAGAATAGTTTAACAATGTATGCTAGAGTTCCAAAGGTCACCTCAGCAGTTTATGATTGTCTTTATGATGATTATGAATGTTGCTGTTGATTTTATAACAGGTATAAACACCTTTTCATTTCATTTATATTTATTCTTCCATTGTCCAGTCATCTATTTGAATATATTCACCAGATGATCTTTCCTCCCTTTTTCTCCCTCCTCTCTATCTTATTCCAGTTAATTTTCTTATTTATTTGACTAGAGCATTTAATGTGTATGAGATGTATCAGAATTTCATTCTAAAACTTTATCCGGACACATTACTTACGGGATCATGTGCTGCATTTCTCTTGCTGGATATAGTCATAAAATTTACTGCTTAATTGTTAAACAAGGGCCTGTCACAATATCGTCACACATTTGGATTCAAGTTTTTTCATTCAAGGTTCTATTCCTGTTCAGAAGACTTAGGAGAAACAGTGTGCCCTTTCCTGACCTTAATATTTTATATTCTTTAAAAAGTTGTAAACATTTCTGCCCCCTGTATCTTAATTCCATATCAGTGATTAGTCCCTTAATCAGGTTTCTTGGAACATGACAATACCCTCCTTGCTGCGTCTGACTCCTCTCTGTTTTCACCATGCATAGCAGTCTGCTGAAGGTGGCCATTGACTGTTCCCTGTGCTGTTACAGAAATAAACTTTTCTTTTGGAATTGCCAGCTGATTAACAGGGGAAATTCTCATCCCTCTGAAAACTTCTACAGCATTTGATATTGTAGTTGCTTTTCCCTAGGCCTCTTTCAAGAGAGAACCAACACTGAATTTTTGTTGACATATGTAGTGGATGGTTGAACACCCAGTAATGGCAGTCTTGCAGATATAAAACTGCAGAAGAGTGCAGTGCATGTGTTTTAGCACTGGAGAGGCATAAAACCACAATGTCATCCCCATACAACATTCAGAAACATTGACCCATTTTGCATAGGTTGTGTGACCATCCAAATGCACAGAATGCTTCTTCATTAACATATCCTGATTATGTAATATGGGTAGTAGATCCTAACAGCAATTCATTATAAGAGTTATTTTTTTTAGGCTGATGGTTTTGGATACAATGAATAAAGGAAAGGACATTACTTTAGTATCACAGGAGATCAGTGCAAACACATTGCCTCCCCTTAACTACATGTCACTCTAACAACATCCCTTTCCATTTTAGTTGCAATGACTCAAACTGGATGGCAGTTACTGTGAGCAATACCAATCTCATCTACCTTCATCTACAAGATCAAATCTAGCAGTACTGATTCCAGCAGGTTGTACAATTCAGTGATCTTTTTCCTTGTCAACCCATATTCTATGGACTGTGAAATTTCCACAAGTTTTCTTAGGGACAAGGCCCATAAATTTCTGGAACCAGTTGTACCTCTATCTCTTTCTCTTTTTTGTCAAAACAGTGAGCAATTTTCAGATCTTTTGTGTAATTAAGGCTGTGTCACAAATATTGAGAGAGACAGGAGGAAAACTCCTTTTGACCATATACTGAAGTTTCTTTTTTAGAGTAGTTATCTGCTTGTTTGTAAAAATGGGTTGTTTTGCTATATTTGTGTTGCTCTTTTTTCTCTAGCTCAAAGTGTGTGGTCCCATAGTGTATAGAAAACTTATAGCACACACAGTGGCCCAGTTTCTTATGTTTATTTGCATATGTATCATCTACAAAAAATAGTTTGAATGTAGCCAGATGTTATTAAGTATCCTTACAGTTTGAATTTTAGTGTTTGTTACATTACCCCATGCTGTAACCTTTGACTACACTCACCGTATTAATAATTATAAAATGTTGTGAACAATGCAGATATTACAAAGTATATCATACACTGAAGAGACAACACATTATAACCACCTGCTTAATAGCTTGATGATCCACCTTTGGAATGCAACACAGCAGCAGTTCTGCGTAACATGATTTGACAAGTCCTTGGTAGGTTTCTGGAGGCATATGGCACCAGATGTCTACACACATCTGAAGCAGTTTCCATAAATTATAGGCCAGTGGTTTGTGAGTGTAGGGATGGAGCCCAATAGCATCCCTAGTATGTTCTATTAGGCTCAGATCAGGTGAATTTGGTGGCCAAGACATCAACGAGAACTCACCATCCTGCTCCTCAAACCACTGTAGCACAATTCTGGCCTTGTGACATGGACAGTTATCCTCTTGCAAGATGCCATTGCTGTTGGTTGTGATATCAAGCCACAAGGAATGCAGTTGGTCTGCTACAATGTTCACATAGTCGGCCTCTGTCATGATGCCTTCAGTTACTACTACAGATTCCATGGATGCCCAGGTGAGGAGCCCCCATTGCATAATACTGCCCCCCTGGCCTATGCCCATGGTGCAGTGTGTGTTTCAATCAATTGTTCACTTAGTTGACAGAATATCTGGACAAGAACATCAACCTGACAACATGGTTCCATTAATTCAGATCAATCTCAATGACCACATGGCCATTGCACTCATAATCAATTATGTTGTTGGGTCAACATGGAAGCACATAAGTCATCTGCTCAGAGCTCCTTGTCCAACAATATGTACTATCTGCCTAGGTAGCTGAGCTCACTGACACATGTGTGTGGGGTAGTGCCCAACTCAGAAGTGAGCCAGTCTGAATCCTGGTGGCAGATGAAACTTTCACCACTGATATTTGACCAGCAAGGTGAGGAGAGGTGAAGGTGCAAAGTTGCTGACCATCGTATTTTGTGCCATTGTCCTGGGTTAAATTCCAGACCTCTCCATAGTGTCTCAAGAAGTGAGGGCATGTGAAATTGTTGTTGATGATCCTTTTGTCAGACGGGTACATATTCATTAAATTCGGCAACACCTTGTTGCCTACTCATGGCTACACTTTCATCAACCATTTTCCATAGATGTTCATGACAGTAGCACATGAGCTGTCACAAAGCTTCACTGTTCCTGAGCTGCTCTTTCCTACATATCCAGCCATAACAATCTGTCCTTTGACAAAGTTGCTTATGTCAGCAGATTCCAGTTTTCCAGCCTGGGTCATTGCAAGAATGATTGCCCATTACTCTCTGCTCCACTTCTATACTACTCATACCTTGTCACATAACTGTAATGCCACCAGGCAGCATTTAGTCTTGTGGTAAGCTGTGGTCATAATGTTTTAACTCATCTGTGTCTTTACACTGCCTGACATAACAAGTGACACATCCAGATGGGAAGGAGGGAACTGAGTGAAAATTTGGGGTTTATAGGGCATGTGATGCTACTTTGGTGATTGCAAAATTTAGTTGAATTTACAAAGAACTTGGTAGTTACAGCCCACTTATTACTATGGTGTTTGACCACCTTTGGCCTTGATGCATGCGCTGATTGGCTTGGGAAGAGTGACATTATGTAAATGCATCACCTTCTGAGACAAGCTGGTGCACAACTGTTGTTGTGGTCCTTGGTATTCTGAATACTGGCACTGGGACAGAGTTGATGTCTGAACTCATCTCACACATGTTCCATCAGGGACAGATTTGAGGATCTTGGAGGCCACAGGAGCACTTCATCATCACATAAACAGTTTGTAGAGACACTTGCTATATGTGGGTGACAATTGTCTTGTGGAAAATGGCACCATGATACTGTCACATGAGAGGTAACCCATGAGAATGCAGGAAATTCATGGCAAATTATTGTGTTGTCATAGTTCGCTCAGATGCTACCAGCCATGACCTGAAGTCATACCCCATGACTCCCTGTGTTATGACACCAAACGTAACACCACAGTGACTCTCCAAAACATTGGAAGAATGGAACATCTCCCCAGGTCATGCCATGACCCAAACATAACACTCTGTGCCTCACCAAAATATTGGACGAATGGGACACTTCCCCAGGTTATCACCATCCAGGGTAGAGCATAACTGCAATTCACTGTGGAACAGAATGCAACCCATTAATCAGTAGTTCACAGTTCTTTGTCACAATACCACTTCAAGCACAGCCATTTGTTTTGTGGTGTTAACAGCAGGCTAGAAATGGAATGATAATTCCCTAGTCCAGCTACTGCTAGTCTACAACTAATGGTGCTGGGTGACACAGAATGTTGCAGAGAGTCCATTACTTGTTCTCAAATGGCAGGCATGTATAATGTGCTTGGTACACAGTACAGTGATCCTGCCTTGTAGTGGTCAGATATGGTGCCCTCACTTTCCTATGCAGTACAACATCAAGACACTGTCACAGCCGAATGCCCCAAAAGTCTGAATATTACATGATTTGAACAGTTGGCCAAATGGAGACCAACAATGAGACCTGTTCCAAGCTCTGTCAGGTGCTGATAATATCTCACATAAGTATGCATCATCTCCATGTTCTTCACAATGATCACTCATCTGATGCTGTTCATGCCTGTTATATATCATACCAGCCCTGATAACAACGCTAAACATGAATAACATTAATGCACTCTGGTGGCCATTCTACCTGTCACAGAGAACTGCAACTCAGATCATTTACATACCCACTGATAATCTGAATATGTGTGAAACAACACTGACATCTGACCATGTCTTCTGGGTGTGTCCCTTCTTTTGTCACACAGTGTATACGTATAAAATGCATACTAAATTATCAATTCAGGCCTCTTAACAAATGAAATCCCATTTCATATAATCTAACAAAAACTTACATAATGGGCAGATTGGTTGCCTTAGCTTATTTACCTTGAAAGAATACAATTTCTTTTCAAAATAAACTCAGATTTAGCATCTTGTTACCATGGTGTTTTTTTACTGTCATAAATCACAGAACAGAATGGTACCCATAAGGCCAAATATGTGTTCCGGTGTTCCTGTTGTCATTTCTGACAATCTAAACAGCAGTTTACTCACATTCCCCCATACCTCATTTAACCTCGAGAGACTATATTTATTAGGCTAAACATAAACATTTGTCTGGGCAGAGGAAAAGTTGGCAACTGTCTAGGAACAGTGGTAGTGCCTCTTATGAAGCATTTACAAACTAGCATAGCTAATTTATTTCTCTCATAACATGCAGATAATCAAAAGCATACAGAGGTAGAAGAGAAAACTGATAATATTTACATTTCTTCTATATTACTTTTTGGAATGTAGGTTGCGATGACTGGTCTGCCACATAGTCAGAGGTCTAGTTTAGGCTGAAGTGTGAATAGAGCATAGCATCTGCATGGCAAGACCACATGAGTGGCCGTCCTTAGCCATCACTTTTTTTTCACATGGATTAACTGCTCTTGGCCAGCAATTCTCTCAATCTCTTTAATGCAGGTGAACTCTCATTGACAACGACCCAATTGATGCATGGCCTTACAATGCAGCCAAGGAAATATGGAGGTTAGGTGGGTCACAATACAGTGTGAGGCACAGTGTTAAGTAAGTTGAGTGAATCTCGCCTGTGTACTTTATGACTTTGTAACCTATGTGCGAGTGGTCTCAGTTGACTGAGTGTTACACTGCTATTCATGCCGAGCTCACAGTTGTGATTAGGCAAGGTAGTGTTGATCTCCTATGTTGACTTCAGACAATCTATGTGAAGTTTATATGCCATCTCTCATGCACCACAGTTGTGTGATGGCCCTGTGGATGGCTGACCTAGTGCCTGAAGTCTGCTGAAGGTTGCTATTTGATTGTGAGTTGGAAAAGCCAACAAACTTGATGTGAAAAGAATTATATTTCCACTTATGGTGCATATTTGGTGAACTTTTCATGATTAATATGCTTTAGTTTTATATAATCATACTAAAACTTCATGACGATGAACATGGTATACAATTTTGTCATTGGTTCCATCATTTTGCATATTCAGACAGTTTGACCTGTTACCCACTGTGATAATGTATTTCAAATAATTTTCTTTAAAAAAATCATTTCTACCATATGGTCTGTGAATATTATGGTTTCAAGTTATACTGGGTGACCAAAAAATCTGTTAACATTTGAACGTTCAAGACTTCATAGAATGATGTAGGTAGAGATGTAAAAACTGACACACATGCTTGAAATGACGTGTTACTTTACTGAAAAAAAAAAATGCGCAAAATGACCAACAGATGGTACTTCTTATGATGCAAAAGCAATAACTAACATAAAAATTGATTTTTAACACAGATGACTTTCTTTATAACAAATGCTGAACATGTAGGCCACCATTCATCAACAATAGCAGTAGTCAGGGGACAATGTTGTGAGCAGCTCTTACAGCATATCAGTAGGTATGGTGAGAAATTGCTGTTGGATGTTGTCTTTTAGCATCCCAATGAGGCTGGATCATCACAGTACAATTGTAACTTCAGGTAGCCCCAAAACCAATAACCACACAGATTGAGGCCTGGGGACCTGGGAGACAAGACACAACAGAATTGGTGGCTCAGCACATGATCCTTACCAAACAATATGCATGAGAGATCTTTCACACATGTAGCAGTATGGGATGCGGCACCACGCTGCATAGGTCATACCTTCCAGCAAATGTTTATCAGCCGAACTATGGATGAAGTGATTCTGTAACAAAGTGGCATACCTTGCACCCATCAGACTGACAGTCTGTAAAGCAGCGCCCCACATTTCCTTGAAGAAAGAGTGTCCAGTTAGGATTTATGTGGGAAATTCACACTACACTGTGACTTTCTTGTCATGCAATGGGTTTCCCATGACAGTTGTAGGATTTTCGGTACCCAAAACTGTGTGGGTGTGGACTCTCCAGACCCTTGGAATGTGAAATAGGCATTAAACAATCATCATCTCCCCCCATTTTCTGATGTGCCCACACTGCAGATGCTCTCTACATTACAAAATTGGTGACTAACACCTCATGATTTGACACTGGATTTTGTGCAGATAATATTGGATGGTACACCTTAGTAGTCTCCAAACAGGAGAGTGAGAATATTGGTGGGGCTTCACGAGTGCTGACTTCACTATGCAGCAATGAACCCTTGAAGTCTCCATTTCTTACTGAATTGCCAGAGTAGCAGTAGCACTTGTATTTGACCAGACACTATGGCACCAATAATCTAAACAGCCCATGGTTCTGAACTTTGTGATCATTTTTCTTCACAGTGATGCTCATTGCAGGACCATTACCTGTTCAAGTACCCTTCTTATGGTTACAGGGTCATAAAGCTACAGTATCAGAATCAACATTCTGGTAGTAAAGCTTCACTAACAGTACCTTTTCCAGTGCATCTCCCTCCCTTGCAACAGCTCATTTGATACAAGATTCTCATGTGATGTTAAATTTGCCGATTGGACTATAGGAGTCACACACAGTGCTGTCAGTGGTTTAAGGATTTTGGAAATGGCAGTATGTCAGTCTGTGAGGATCCACGGCCTAGACAATCTTCCACAGCAACAGATGATGATCACATCAAAAAAGTTCATGCTATGTTTTGTTGAAATAATTGTTTAATTGTCCGAGTAGCTGGTGTTGAAGTGAGCGTCAGTGTAGGACCATGCTATCAAATTTTGAATGACAGTCTTGTGACACATTGTGTCATTGCAAAATTCATTCCCTGTTTGTTGACTGATGATCAGAAACAGATCTATGTTGAAATAAGCCAAGAACTGCTTGCCGCAGCAAATGGAAATGAAAACTTCCTTCAAAACATCATAACTGGAGATGAGAGTGAGTTAATAACTGTTGTGGATTGGCAAGACAGCCAACCCACTATGAGGAAGCTGAAAGGCATGCGTTTAAGCTCATGCAGGCTGGCGTGAGGTCTGGAACAGGACAAGGAATTTATACTAGCAAAAAACGTACGTAGCTGCTGGAATACTTAACTTTAATACATAATTGGTGAACATCGCTCTTGATGGTACATGTTTTACAGCATCAATAGTAACTGGTAATGGCGCCTTGCTAGGTCATAGCAAATGACGTAGCTGAAGGCTATGCTAACTATCATCTCGGCAAATGAGAGCATAATTTGTCAGTGAACCATCGCTAGCAAAGTCGGCTGTACAACTGGGGCGAGTGCTAGGAAGTCTCTCTAGACCTGCAGTGTGGCGGCGCTCGGTCTGCAATCACTGATAGTGGCGACACGCGGGTCCGACATATACTAACGGACCGCGGCCGATTTAAAGGCTACCACCTAGCAAGTGTGGTGTCTGGCGGTGACACCACAATAACAATAATACTGAAATGAAGGTGCAGATGTTGCAGTGGGTGGGCAAAGTGTGTCCTTGTCCAAAGAAGGCAGGCATGAGTCAGCCAAAGATCAAGGTTAATGCTAGCCATGGCATACCAAACCACACATGCCAGATGTGTGGCCAGTGGCTCAGCCTGTCTCGTCTTTGCTCTGTTCTTCTCAGAAGTACCCAGTACAGCCCAACATTTCATTTATTATTGTGGTGTGGTTTTTGGTCAGCACAACTCTCTTCAGCTCAACAGAATTGTAGTGCTAGTACTGTTTACACTTCAATATTTGTTCATGGTGTGAAGGATATTCACAGATCCAGTGCCTGTTTATGCAAAAAGAGGCAATATAATGAACTATTGTCACAGATCTTTAAAACTGGATGGGAATGACAAGTGAGATGGACGACAATTCTCCATATCTATTATACAGAAGTATAATCAATCATTACTGCAAATGTGCTATGAAATGACATTACAATCTCATGCACAAAGAATTTAAAGATTTAGTTGACAAAGAAAGACCAAAAAACTATGATGATTGACAGATGGGATTCATTGTTCTGTACATCAAGAGCGACTTTGTGCTAAATTTGTGGGTATGGAGCACATGAAGAAATTGGTGGTATGGATGTTAAAATCTCACAAGTAGCCCAAGTATTCTGATTTCAGTTGCAACAGTTTTTGATGGAATTGAATGATATGTACGGACACTATACATAGTATTGCAAAGTACGATGGTTAAATCTAGGTCGTGCTTGGAATGAGTTTTTGATTTAAAACCCACTACTGTTGACTTTATGAAGAAAAAAGGAGTGAAGGAACAAAAATTAGAACATCTGGAGTGGATTGCAGACCTCGCATTTTATGTGGACTTGGCTGGACATGCCCACAGTAAAATGTTGAGAAGTGAAAAATGACTTATTTCTGACTTGATGGAGATGCTTTTTAGAAGAAATTTGATTTGTGGAAGGGACAAATTCTGATAAACACAGCCCAGTTCACTAAGCTAACTGGCATTAAAGAAAATATGAGGTTTGAAGAATTCATTCTGGCCTTCAAAGAATTACATGAATAATTTTGAGGACACTGCCTGTTGTGTTTAGGAAGGCTGCATACTTGGTTCACTAGACAAACAAACAAATTATATTAATGGGTTTTATTACAATTAATCAAATACAATACTTAACTTTAGCTATTACATAGATGTGTCACAAGCAAAAGGCGACATACGAAATAATCAGTCTTTGCAGTGATGTGATTCTTGAGTTTCTCCTGGCGTATTTGATAATCAAAATATCCACAGGTGTACTGCTGGTCTACAGTGTCCAACGGGCACAATATTTCGGTGGTCATACATGTCGCCATCATCAGGTGAACTGACGGACTGAGCTCCAATGAACGTGCCGGCACGGAGATCCGTACGCTATGGTTGCTCAGAGGGAACTGAGTTCGGTCGCGGCAGCAGCCGATTTAAATACCCTCCGCCCACGGCGCGCTCCCTCTGCTGTCCACGCCCTGTGCCACGGTCGCGCGGTGGAACAGATTGCAGTGACTGCTGATCTCTAACCGACAAAAGTCTTTCCTGAACTCCTACCATAGTCGCTATCACTGATGCTGCTATAGAACTGGAGCTGCTGCTGTTGCATTGTCATACTGGAGGGAAGTCTGGTCAGTGTGTGATTGGATGATCTCTTCTCACAGCCTTCTCTTCACTGTCATTCCCGACTGGTGTGCCGGTGCTTGACTTTACGCTGTAAAATTCCTCCCCCCTCCCCCCATCCACCCCCCCACCAAAGCAACAGACCATCATCATATATGGAGTGTGACAACATGATAGTGGGGGGGGGGGGGGTGAGGGGCGGAGGCAGGAGCATGAATGCTCTGATGAACCAGAAGCTGTGGCTGCAAGGGGTGTCAGAGTTCCAGTCTTACCCCGCTATCTGGCCTTTGCTCTGCTGGAAACATCCCCCAGAAAATGCCAAGAAGGGTACACATCCACCTCCTGAGGCCCATACCATGATGTAGAAGGTGTCGGCCACTGTGGCGTGGGCGGGTCCAGCTCCATCAGTAGGACGAGAGAAGGTGGAGGAGGCGAAGGCTCTGTCTCCATGGGGTTGTCCCATGGTATCGTGATGACACATTCTGGTGGCTGCTGTAGCTGCACTGTCCTCAGGTCCCATGAATTGGTGGCTGCTGTGGCCGTGCTCTCCTCAGGATCCATGATCTGAGGGAAGAGACACAGAAGGATCACCATGCACATGACAGTGGCAAATTTTATTGTGATGTCGGCACTGCAATCCATCTGGGACTGAAATCAGATACATGCAAGTGCCAAGTCACAAAGTATCTTGTCTTACACCCATCATCTGCTGCCGCTAAAAGCACTGAAAAACACAGTATCATGCAGTCTTCCTTTGGTGCTGGATATTGAGGAGGTTGGAGCAGTGTCTGATGGCAGCGGCCGTGAAGCAGTTCTGCCAGTGATGGCCCATCTTGTGGATGCGAAGGACAGGAGGTGAGAAACAGTTGCAATGTTTGATCCCTGGTGTGTGCGGTTTGAAGTCGGGAAGTTTGGCCATCTGCTGCTTGAAGGTTCTGACAAAATGTTCCACTTTGCTGTTTGACTGCCGCAGTAGTTAAATGCTGTATGCCATTGTGTTCACAGAATGTTGCAAATTCATTTGACATGGACTGAAGGCCGTTGTCCAACACTATGACTTCAGGCAAACCTTCGAGGCAAAAAATAGAGGACAACACCTGAATTGTGCTATGTGATGTTGTCGAGTTCATTGGCATAGCAAAAGAAAACTTGCTATAAGGGTCTACCACAATCATCCAATGAATGTTCCAAAAAGGACCTGCAAAGTCTATGGGCACACGTTGTGATAGTGATTGCAATTTAGGCCAAGCAGAGAATTTTTTTGGCAGAGTGGACTGATTTTCTGCACATGACACTGTGACGTCATCTGTTCTATTTGAGTGTCCATATCCTGCCAAGTACAGTGTCAACTCGCTAACTGTTTTGTACAAACAATCCCCCAGTGTCCTTGGTGAAATAACTGCAACACTCCTTTTTGCAGAGCTTTGGAAATCAACACACATGACTGTCCACTGTCATTTTGAACAAGAATCACACCTTGCTGTATAACAAGGCTATGCTGACGTGCAAAGTATTTGCACACTAAAGAGTTCTCTATGTTATGCAGTGAGCAAGGCCAAGATGTACGAATGTATTTTAGCAAAATGTTCAAATCTGAATCAGCTTCCATGTCCTGTGCAGTTTTGCTATAGTTCAGAGGAAAGGATTGAAGCAATTCAGAATTGTGAGCATCAATGTGACAACAAGAGGTAGCAGAAGTGTCAAAGTCTGTATCAGGGTCAGTGGGAAGACATGAAAGTGTGTCCACATTACCATGTTGAGCTGTCGGACAATACACAATCTCGTACTGGTATTGAGACAAGAATAAAACCCATCTTTGCAATTTTTGGGCAGTTGGTACAGGAACCAGCTTCAGCAGATGAAACAAGGACTGCACTGGCTTGTGATCCATTACTAAGTAGAATTTTCTGCCACATGAATAGTGGTGGAATTTGGTGACACCATAAACAATAGCCAATGCCTCTTTCTCTATTTGGACAACACTTTTGATGCAAAAGCTATTGGCCTGTGTTTATCACCAAATCTCTGTGAATGCACTGCACCGATTCCGTAAGAGGAAGTGTTAGCTTGCAACACAACTGGTTTGTCATGATCAAAGTGAACCAAGCATTGATCACTGAGCAATGCATCTGTAAGTTTTTGAAAAACTTCTTGGCACTCATCTGTCCAAACAAAGGGGACATTCTTCCAATGCAAGCAATGCAATGGAGCTGTGATTTGTGCAGCATTTGGTATTAACTGAATACAATAGTTCATTTTCCCTAAGACTGACTGCAATTCTGTGACATTGCGATGAACTGGCAGTTCACTTATGTCTAACAAATGCGACTGAAGATGATGTACACCTTGACTGTTTATGACACGACCAACATACTGCAACTCATGTTTAAAAAAATCTGCCTGTCCAGTCTTCACTTGAGTCCTGCATCAGATAACACACAAAACAAAGCATGCAAATTAGCAATGTGTTCTTCAGGTGTATGACAATATCATCCAAATAGTTTGAACAGTGTGGTACTTGAGCAGTCAGTTGTTCCAAATACCATTGGGAAATGGCAGTTGTGGAAGCGCTACCAAAAGGCAAACACAAATATTTAAACAAGCCCAAATGAGTGTACAGTTTGAGATTCTTCATCTAGTGGTATTTGAAGATACGTGTTGCACAAATCAATTTTTGAAAAGTAGTGACTAGCACCTAATCTGTCCATGAGATCCTCTGTGTGTGGCAATGGATAAGTATTAGTCACAGTTTGTAGGTTGATGGTAGACTTAAAGTTAACACACAGGCAAATGTGACCTGAGAGTTTGGGGAGCAAAACCAGTGGACTTGACCAATGACTAGCTTGTATGGGCACAATAGCTCCACTGTCTTGCAATTCTTTAAGTTCAGCAGCTACTTTGCTATGTAATGCAATGGGTACAGTTCTGGCCTAGTAAAATTTCAGCTGAGCATTGTCTTTCATAGTAATATATGCAATAAAATTGTTAGTCTTTTTTACACCTTCAGAAAAGAGTTCAGAGTATTCTTACAGCAAGCTAACTACACTGTCTTTGGCATTAAATACAGTCATTGACAACACATTGTCCTAAATTTGAAAAATCAAATGAATCAAGGCCAAATATGTTTCTCACTATCACGTGATTGTAGCACAGTGAAAGTCACAGTTCATGTGTGTGAGGGATTCATAGCAGGCAATGTACATTTGCTGAGAATGGGAATCTCATGTCCATTACAAGCCATCAGGTGTGTGCTAGTTTTAGACAGGCATGGGCAGCCTAACAGTTCATATGTGTTATGATTCAGGAATGAAACAGTGGCACCCATGTGCATCTGAAATTTCATGTTTTCCACTAAGATGTAAATGAACAAAAAGTTTGTGGCATAGCACTGAAGTAACAATTTGATTGCTAGTTTTGCTAATGCCTGCAGTAGGCTTTGAATACACTGCATTGATTACATGGGCCTCGTGACTAGATTTTTGTGAGTGGGCAGAATTCTCATGTTTGTTCCATTGCAAACATATGGATTGTACGTGACCTTTCTTGCCAGAAGCATAACGCTGTGCTTGTCCGGATGGGCAGTCTTGGCATTTGTGCTGTGAATAGGACCGAGGGGGTTACTTAATTCTGTTCACCTGTGTAGAGAACTGTTTATGCAGTGTGGCACGCACTTGCTGTTGCTGACTACTGGGCTGGTCGTGAGCAATGTATGACCCAACCTGACAAACTAGTGGCTCCTCAAATTTATCAGCCACTACAGCACCTGAATCATACTGATCTAGAATTTGTACTACATGATGAAATGATGGATCTGACTGTTTGAAAATCTTTTCTCTAAGTTTGATGTCAGTTAAATTGCACTCCATTGCATCACGCAACATAACAGCTGAATATAAAGCACCACAAGCACATTTGAATTTGCATTTCCTCGTCATACCCAGCAAATCTGTTACCCACTCAGGATAAGTTTGTTCTGACCTTTTCTTGCAGTGAAAGAATTTGTACCTAGCTGCCACCACATTCACTTATTGGTCATAATAGTTTTTTTAGCAAACCTGTAACCCGATCATAGGAAAGTTCAGTCGGAGTGGTGTTAGGGAACAATTTCTGAATGAGACGAAAGACTGCACTTCCTACCGTTGACAAAAAGTAATGTAGTTTCACAGTATCTGATACTTTGTGAGCAATGATGTAGGCTTTTGACATTTTACTTGGCTTTTGACATTCTTTGTCATTGACCATCCATTGGCTATCAACATTTTTGGCCTTGATGCCTTCGCAGCATTTGGATTCTATCTTGATGAAGTCAAGATGGTTTCCACTGTGGTCCCTCTCCAGGAACTGGAAAACCTCTGCACAGTTTTTTTGCCTCTCTTTCAACTGGATTTGGGACTTTCAGGTGCACATCACCCTTCAATCAGATCCCAACCTCATTTTTACTAGTGGCCTTACAGGCTGCCGTGAAGCAGGAACTTCATCACCTGCAGGTAGGGGGTTTTTGAACCTGTCAGATCTTCTTAATGGGCTGTGCCCCCCATCATCATCCAGAAGCTGAATCAGTCTCTTTGCTTGTGTGAGGATTTCAAGATGACCACAAATGCTCGATCAAAGGTGGAAAGAAACCTATCCTATTCCCTGGCAAGAGGATCTTCTCACCAAACTGGCTGGGGAGGAATATTTTTCTAAGATCGACCTTAGTGACGCATACCTCCAGCTACTCTTAGATGAGGCATTTCAGAAAATGGTTGTCCTTAACATGTAGTTTGGGTTGTATAAGTACAAACGACTCCCGTTTGGCATTTCCCCAGCCCCTGCAATATTCCAGTGACTCCTGGAACAGTTGATACAGCATATTACGGCTTGCATCAATTACTTGGTTGACCTTATTGTCACAGGATCCTCCTGCTAGGAGCATTTGGAAAATGTCTACACCCTCTTCAAGACCCAGGGGGATGTGGGCCTGCATTGTCATTTGAAAAAGTCCAGATTTTTTTTCAGCCAGGAGTGGAGTACTTGGGGAATTGGCTCTCTAAAGAGGGAATCCAGCCTACTAATCAGAACATTGCCATCATCACTTCTTTACCTCAGTGAACTTACTTGAGTTACAAGCATTTTTGGGCAAGCTCAACTATATGCTAAATTCTTACCCCAGACGGCCCACAATGCACAACCTCTCAATGAGTTACATAAGAAAGGAGGTCCCTTGTGCCTTTTGTCAAACTGAAAACCATGCCGACATCTGCACCCTGCCTCATGCCCTTTCGTCCCAGTTGCCTGTTGGTTGTGGCAGCTGATGTGTCTGTTTACGGTATTGGAGCGATCTAGGCACACAGGAATAGGGATGGTTCCAAACAGCCTATAGCATACGCATACAAGACCCTGACCAAGCATAGTGCAACTGTTCCCAGATCAAAAAGGAGGCTTTGGCAATAGTTTCACATTCAAAAAATTTCATGTCAACCTTTTTAACACAGTTCTCTCTAATTATGGATCACAAGCCGTTGGTGGTGTTATTCGGGCCATGCTCCAGCCTCCCAGAATGAACAGCACAATACCTCCAGTGGTAGGAATTGTTTCTCAGTGCCTATCGAGCACAAGCTGACAACCCAGCATTCTAATGGTGACACATTGCTCCATCTATCGCCTGGCCTGGACCCTGATTTCAACCAACAGCAGTTCTCCTGCTTAATGTCAAATGACAACATATATTGGACAGTTTTCCCCTTGCATACATGTGCATTGCTGGTGCAATGTGCTGGGACCCCACCATGCGACAGGTCCATCACTAAGTAATCCATGGCTGGCCCCATTATCTCAGCTGATGACTGAGCTCCACCCTTGGAAACAGATGGTTCATAGTTGCGCAGCAGGCACCTGGTACAAGTGTTGCCTCCTCCATGGTCGCCAGCTTTGGACCTTGCTTCATCTGCTGACACTGGTGCTGTCAGAACCTTTCTCATGTCCCTCCCGGTGGTACACTCCTTGCCCAGCAGTGTGAGCACACTCTTATGGGAGTGCTGAGGCTTGGACACCAGCAACAGTAGTGTCTCCACATGGGTGTACCAAATGCAGAAGGGCCTCGAGCACCATCACCGCAGCTAGCTTTGGCCTCAGACACAGCCATTTCCTCTTCCACCGCCATCTAGATCAGTGATTCCTCTGGTATGCCTATCTCCAGCGCTGTTCCTGGTTGACACTGCTGACTGCACTTCTCCCCCGCCCCTCCCTAGCCTACAGTTGATGAGACTGCAGCTTCACCTGTACCTACGTTCCACCTTCCAGGGCACCATCTCTAATGTATGCACCAGTTTCGGGGGGAGATCTAGTATCACTAGTATCAGGCTACCTTGATGGACGATAGAGGGCAGTGGGCAGTGTTGCCACAGTGCTGCACTTGCCTAGTGAGTGTGGACACCAAATCATCACGTGAATACACTGGCCAGTAGTGCCCATTGCAGCTGGCATAAATACTGCAACATTTTGATTGCTCAGTGTGTTATGTACTTTGTCTTTTTTGTGTGTTATGTACTACTGACTACTCTTCGATGACTGGCATATCTTACTTATTTTCACTCCGTTATGTAATATGGTATCATATTTTGGGGTAACTCCACAAACAGAGAAAAAATGTTTAGAGTACAGAAGCATACAATAAGAGTAATTAGTAATGTAAGTCCAAGAACATCATGTCGAAACTTATTCAAAGAATTGGGCATATTAACTACAACTTCTCAGTATATTTATTCCTTAATGAAGTTTGTTGTAAATAATACATCTCTTTTTCCAACTAACTGCTTAGTACACAGTATCAATACTAGGAATAAGAACAATATACATAAAGATTTAAAATCACTTACTCTTGTCTAGAAAGGGGTCCAGTATTCAGCAACGCATATTTTCAATAAGTTGCCAGCAACCATTAAGAGTTTAGTTTCAAACAAGGCACAATTTAAACATAATCTATAAGAATTTTTGGTGGCCAACTCCCTCTATTCCATCGATGAGTTTCTCAACAAGTGCAGTGGACCATTTTAATGAGAATTTATTATACTTTAATTTTGACAATACTTGGTTGTAACAGCCAAAAAAGTAGCAAATGTCTGAATGATGGATTTAATGAAAGCAGATGTAAGTATTAAACATGTAAATATTAGAAGTTTAAATTTAATTCATGTATATAATTTTACTGTTTATTGACTGAGGATCATTAAAATGAATGAAACTCAAGTTTTTCTAATTACATTTTTGTTATGTGTTTATCTGAAATGTTCCACACCCAGGAGGATTCCTTCTTTTATGGGTCTATGGAATGAATAATTAATCTAATCTAATCTGATCTATTGGTTTTCTTCTTCACTTTTGATTTCGATTGTTGGCTCACACTTAACTTGTTGAAAGCACTGTGTTGAAAGTTTGTTACACTTTGTTGTTGCATAGGTTGATATTGACTTGCTCGTCAGTCCACCATTCAGCCAGCCCTGTTGCTCAACTCTGGCATGGGTTGAGTGTTGTCTGGAGGTGGCCTTTGCACCTTGAGTCATCGAGTTTCTCTCCTGTTTTTCTGATGTGTGCACCAGTATCTGGCTACTTGTGGACATAGCACAGAAATGTCAACCGGCTTCACTAGAGAGCCTCAAAGTTATAGGTACCACTGCCATAAATGTATGTTTATACAGAGTGATTACACAATGGTATTACACATTTTCAAGGATGGTGGAAACAGATGAATGTATCAATTTGAGGTGAGGGTACCTGGTTTAGAAACGAATGAGTCGAAAGTTACAAGCAAAAATCATTCTGACACTGCGCACAGTGGAATACATGTACCGACACTTTGTTGCTAAGAATGTAGGGTATCCAACTTTCAGAGGTGGTAATATGGACAAAGACAAGAAAAAAATGTATAGTAAACATGGGATTTAAAATGCATAGCTGAGGAGCTATGAGCACTTGTTCATTTTCACTAGTGTGAAGCATATCTCCTCTGTTGAACAAGTGCTCATAGCTCTTAAGGTATACATTTTAGAAAATGTTCAAATGTGTGTGAAATCTTATGGGACTTAACTGCTAAGGTCATCAGTCCCTAAGCTTACACACTACTTAATCTAAATTATCCTAAAGACAAACACACACCCATGCCCGAGGGAGGACCCGAGCCGCACAGTCCATGACTGCAGTGCCTAAGACCACTTGGCTAATCCCGCATGGCTACATTTTAGAACCCATGTTTACTAGACTTCTCAGGAACAACAGTACTGGTACATGTGTTCAATTGTCAGAGGTATCATAATGGTTTTCGGTTATAAGTTTTGAGTCTGTTTCCAGTACAAGGACCCATATCTTAAATTGCTACATTTATGCTTCTTCGTGATCCTTGATAGTTTTTATCCTCATCATGGACTCACCCTGTACATACATACATTCACAGGTGCTGGCACCTATAACTTTTGACTCTGTAACACTGTCAGATGACATTTTTAGACATGGGTTAATATGTAAAAATTGATCTACTAAGTGCCCTCTACAACCTTTACAAGTGTGTGATACGTATTGTAAAACATCCTGCATGTGACATATCTTGCAACCTACTGAATAAAGTAATAGACTGTATTGGGTACTCCCTAAATTATTGTATAAACAAGTGTCTAGGGGAGGGATATTTTCCTGGTGAGCTTAAACTGTCTTAGGAAGTTCCTTCATATAAAAGACAAGATAAAGACTCTCCTCCAAGTTTCAGGCCAGTGTCTGTAGCCCCAACTTTTCTAAAGCACTGGACTGTGTATTTTACCAAAAGGTATCTGCTTACTTCAAAAATCTAGGAACAATTAGTGGAGCACAACATGGCTTTAGGAAAAAAACTGCCAATGCTGATGCCATAGACTCTATAGCGAAAGACCTCCATCAAGTGTATGAGGACAAAAGATTTGTTCAAGACACCTTTTTTTATTTAAGCAAGGCCTGTATGGAACACACACCACTTCTTGAAGGAAAAAAAAGAGACTTTCATGGCATTAGACATAACAGCCTTAAATGATTAAAATCATATCTGCAGAACCACTAGCAAGTTGTCCGTGTTGGCAAAGAATGTCCTGTACAGAACAAGTTATGGTGGGCATTCCACAGCCATCAGTGCTGGGCTCTTCCCTGTTTCTAATAATGATTAATGACCTGCCCTCATGCCCAGTTTGGCACTACATGCCAATGACACAAATTTTCTTCACAATAGTAATGATCCCAGTAGCCTCAAAACTTGTGCTGAAATGACAACTACTCCAGCATCCTATTGGTCTAGAGGCAGTAGATTCTTGCTGAATGGTAGCAAAAATCAATGGCTGGTTTTTGCTCTAAGAGACAAGCTTCTCACGGATGATGAAGTTAAAATAACTTTTTGGTGGTATATTTAGATGATAAATGATCTTGGGTCCACATGTAAAATATATTAGTGTTAAGTTATCTAGAATAACTTATTTGTTAAGATGACTTAATTGTATATCTGAAATTCATGTGGGAACATCTTATTTTTAATTGTTTCAACGCATAGTATCATAAGGTATTATTTTATGAGGAAATTCTAGTTGTGTGCTGATGCATTAATACAGCAGGAAAAGCTGATTACTGGTTCTTCATACTCATAAAAGGCAAACTGCAAGCTTTGGTTTGTGAACAAAAAATCATGACTGTAATAAATTAGCAGTTACGAACTCATGGGGCACAAATTATTAAATAAGCATTCACAAACCATAAAAGAGCTATCTGAACAAAAGTTCAAAATGTACACTGCATGACTGGTTAGCTGCCCAACCATTCTATAAGATAAAGGAAGTTGTTGATAGTAATATAATATTATTTTTGTTGTAACTGCAACCGTTCCGGTCGCGGGGTGGTCGAGAACAAAGCGAGGCAGGACCAAATGAAGAACGGCCTGCTAACAAATACATGAACCAAAAGGACGGACTGAACAACGATGGACAACTGAGCAAGATCTTACGACAACAATACACAAGAAGCAACAGGGTGACAGAGACAACCAAACGAATCCACAACATCCACTGAGTAATGAAAACAAAGTACTGTAAATACGCTGTCTGTTGCCAAGAGGTCAATAGATTCCATGAAGTTCAGACTGCCTAGCTGAGCAAGAGGCAGGAGCTTATATATGGGATAAGGTATGCTGCTATTGGCTGCTGGGACCACATGCTCCACCATGGCGCCCTCATGTTATACATGAGCCAGGAACGTGCACAGCTGCAGCTTACGGCGTAACAGCTGTATTATGTTCGAGTATAATGACTTCTGAAGACTAGAAATCTACTCTGTAGGAATCAGCATGGGTTTCGAAAAAGACGGTCATGTGAAACCCAGCTCGCACTATTCGTCCACGAGACTCAGAGGGCCATAGACACGGGTTCACAGGTAGATGCCGTGTTTCTTGACTTCCGCAAGGCGTTCGATACAGTTCCCCACAGTTGTTTAATGAACAAAGTAAGAGCATATGGACTATCAGACCAATTGTGTGATTGAATTGAGGAGTTCCTAGATAACAGGACGCAGCGTGTTATTCTCAATGGAGAGAAGTCTTCCGAAGTAAGAGTGATTTCAGGTGTGCCGCAGGGGAGTGTCATAGGACCGTTGCTATTCACAATATACATAAATGACCTGGTGGATGACATCGGAAGTTCACTGAGGCTTTTTGCAGATGATGCTGTGGTGTATCGAGAGGTTGTAACAATGGAAAATTGTACTGAAATGCAGGAGGGTCTGCAGCGAATTGACGCATGGTGCAGGGAATGGCAATTGAATCTCAATGTAGACAAGTGTAATGTGCTGCAAATACACAGAAAGATAGATCCTTTATCATTTAGCTACAAAATAGCAGGTCAGCAACTGGAAGCAGTTAATACCATAAATTATCTGGGAGTACGCATTAGGAGTGATTTAAAATGTAATGATCATATAATGTTGATCGTCGGTAAAGCAGATGCCAGACTGAGATTCATTGGAAGAATCCTAAGGAAATGCAATCCGAAAACAAAGGAAGTAGGGTACAGTACGCTTGTTTGCCCACTGCTTGAATACTGCTCAGCAGTGTGGGATCCGTACCAGATATGGTTGATACAAGACATAGAGAAGATCCAACGGAGAGCAGCGCACTTTGTTACAGGATCATTAGTAATCGTAAAAGCGTTGCGGAGATGATAGATAAACTCCAGTGGAAGACTCTGCAGGAGAGACGCTCAGTAGCTCGGTACGGGCTTTTGTCAAAGTTTCGAGAACATACCTTCACCGAAGAGTCAAGCAGTATATTGCTCCCTCCTACGTATATCTCACGAAGAGACCATGAGGATAAAATCAGAGAGATTAGAGCCCACACAGAGGCATACCGACAATCCTTCTTTCCACGAACAATACGAGACTGGAATAGAAGGGAGAACCGATAGAGGTACTGAAGGTACCCTCCACCACAAACCGTCAGGTGGCTTGCGGAGTATGGATGTAGATGTAGATGTAGAAATCTAGTGGTGCTCAAGGTCCATGCTGTCTGGCATGGATTCAAAACCCGTGGCGCTCGGTATCAGATCTCTGCCCCCTGAAACTTGTGCGTAGGGGCAGAAATGGCTCAGACGGTGCCAAGATGGGCGACAGATGGGAGAAGATTTGGGATCGTCAACTGCCATTGGTGGAGAGAAAGGGACGTCCGAGGTGTCCATGATGGCCGACCCAGAGCCCAGGGCGGCGGAGGGAGCTGCCGAACCAACTGGGATGGGGTGGGCTGGTGGCTGGCCCACAGGGAGACAGCAACCAGGGGCAGTGGTGGTGACTTGAGGACCACGGCTGTATCCGAAGGAGATAACAGAGGAGGAGGAGGTGGCGGCGGTGGTGGGAGTCTCGTGGAGGTATGTGGGTGGAGCTGGTTATGATGGTGGTGCTCCAACCCTTTCAAAGTCTGCACCAAAGTCACATGCCGCACATGGGCTGCGACAACTGTGGCAGGCGTCCACCCCGGCTGGCATCTGTTCAAAGCGGGACCACACTGCCGCACCGGGGGCATAATGCTGAGAGGGCTGGGAGTGGGGGTGGGAGGGGGATGACATCAGCAAATGGAGCAGGGTCCATGGCTGTCACCCATGGAGGAGCTCCACTGGATTATGTACATCGATTGGCATGGTGTGATAGGTGCTCAAAAACAGGGTGAAGGCTGATGTGGTCGGAGATGTTTCGACCGCCTTCGTTAACTGTTGCTTAAATGTGCGGACTAGCCTCTCTGCCATGTGTAACGGATCATATTAAAGGCTTTACTTTACCGAAGTATGCGATACCCTCCAAATTCAACCAGTTTAACGAGTATTTATGATTATAGAAAAGTTATTGTGTATGTTAACAATGATTGCATAACATGTCTGCATAAACAGTCAACCCACTAAATTATACTGAGTAACTGACCCACACAAAAGTTTATATCACTTGATCACTGATACTGCAAATGTCATCATGTAAAAACACTAAGTTCATCTTAAATAATTAATATGAAGTACGAAAAATAGTGGCCAACTTAGGTATTTTGGGTCTCCTTAAATAAAAATCACCCAGTGAAACCTATTTGTTCACTAGGAGCGTTTTCACTCAGTATTCACGTAAGCAATCCTATTTTTGACGAAAACCAATGTAATTCTTAATAATTCATGTTATTTACTTATTTATGCAAATTAGAGAAGTCAATTGACAAACTTCTAAAAAACGGCCTTTTTGTAACAAAGAATTATTCTGTCAAGTCAACAAATCTGTCTGTCATTTTAATAACATGTTAAATTATGTCACTCGATGCAAATTAATAACTTTCCTGCACAAATTATGATAACAGATGTACATGTGACTTGTAAACTATATCTCTTTTTAGTAGTTCTTTGACAATGTTATAGATACAAGCAGCAAGAACAGTCGGGAGGCAGTCGGAATGTCACTTTGGTAAAGTGTGTTTGTGTGTTATTGTTTGAGGTGGATAAACAATGCAAAGAACATGTAACGGAAATACTACTTTGTGTTGTGTCATGGTCTTTGGTGGACAGTGGAATTAAGATGACCACCAGAGTAATAAATATTTGAAGTTTACATATTTGTTGGTTTCACTCATTCTTCATCATCAAAAGCACATAAAAAACACGGGACCTCATGTTTTTAACCCTAGACAACCAGATGTAGAGCCAGCATCAGCATCGAGAGACAGCAGCGATCCAGCAAGTAGCAGCAACTACCACAACACAATGCATTTTAATGGCGCCAACTTAACGTCAAGTGCTAACAAGCTCCGTAAATGGGAGTGAAATAGCGCGATTATAGCAATTAGCAATATCTACGACTAGGCGACCATTACAAAAGTGGGGGCTCGTCCGGGATCTTTAAGTGCATCGATGATAATAGTGCAGCGATAAATTTCGTATGTGCTTAGCATTCCAAAAAAGTTTATTTGTGCAGTGTGGCAACAGTGAAAATATGTCAAAATTAAATAAATAAATAAATAAAGTGTGTTAGTGCGACTACGAAAATCTATCATCACACCGCTCGGAAGATTAATGTCTGGATTATGTCAATGGAATTCATCAATCAAGACTTCAGCTTTGATAAAACCGAATAGAAGTGAAGAAAGCCAACAGGAACACCGATCACATCATAGCATAGCCACATATAACAAGGTATTTTGTTGTTGTTGTCATTTAAAATAATTATTAGTTAACATGTCTCTACCTGAGAGTGATGAGATCGTAGGAAATGTAAAAATTGAACCAGGGGATGGTGAACAATTAAACTTAACAGAGTGGCTAACAGGGTTTGCAACTCAAATAAGCTCGCAACTTAAACAATCAATTGAACAAGTACGTTTGGATGTTAAACAATCAAGTGAACATGTAAGTTTGAAACTCACAGATAGACTGGATAAGTTAAGTTTGGATTTTGATCTATTAAGTACTCATCTCAATGAGAAGTGTGAGGAAATTAAAACTACCCTCAGTAAGGACACTAGAGAACAGTTGATACACTTCAGAAAAGAATTTCAAGTTAAATTTGAAAGTTTAAATGAAAACATACAAGCTAACACAGACAGCATTGCTGTCATCTACAACAGAGTAGATACTGAAGTTGAAAGATTAGATCAGAGAATAGACAAAACTTCAGAAAACCTTAAACAAGAATACAACCTGTATACCACTAATGTAGATACAAAAGTAGAAAATATACACACTAAATGTACACAATTGGAGGACGCATTGATGTCCAAACAAACGATTTACAATCAAAATACAATGTATGGGCACATCCAAGTGAAATGCTTTCCTGGTGAAAATCTGCACCCTATTGACTTTATTCACCAATGTAAGGATATGTTTGTTGTAGGAATGTCAGATAACATAAAAATTAAGTTAGTAAAACGGCTTCTAGAAGGGGAGGCCCTATCCTGGGCAAATGAGAATAATGATTCTTGGAATACTTTTGAAGAGTTTGAAGCTAAATTTATTTGCAAATTTTGGTCACAATCCATACAAGCCAGATTAAAGTCAGAATTTCTAAATGGACCAGTGTATAGAGGGAAAGTAGGGGGAATGCAAAAATTTTGCAGAGATCAATTGAAAAAACTTGCTCACTTGAATAACTCTTTTGATATTATGACACAAATTGATGTATTAAAAAGAAGGTTACCAGAGAGACTGCAGTGGGAATTGGTCCATGGACCAGACGATTCAATGGAAGAGTTCCTGAAATTTGTAGATAGATTAGATAGGGGGAAACTGAAGATGGGGTTGTTGTGGAGGAGGAGGAAGAATTAATAGAGGGACATTTAAATAATGATCCTAAATCAAGTGTTGTTATTGATGAGAGTGTGGAGGAAGAAATAAAAGTATTTGTAGAATTGAAAAGTGATTATGTGGTAAAGGTAAGTGATGTGACAAACATGGGTAATAATGAGGTTAATGTAAGTGAAATGCAGACTAGGGAATGTGTATCTGAGGACAAGCTATTGCCTATTGGGAACTTTGAAACACTAATCTATGAGAATGGTAATAATAATAATAATAAAGAAAATATAAAGGGGTCAAATGTAAATGTGTGTTTTCAAGAGAAAGGGGAAAAGTTTTTAGAAGTTTTGTGGAACAACTATGGAAACTGTATAAACAAAGATGCCTTTTGGAAAGAATTAGCAAAGGTAAGTGCAACCTTGTATCCTACATGGTGGACAAGAATCCGTAGTGGACTTTATAAAAAAGGGGGTGAAAACAGTAGGTTGTTAAGTGACAACACAGTGTTAAAAGGAACAGATGAAAACAAAGGTTTATGTTTAAATGTCAATGCTTTGCAAACAGAGAGGGATGTGTCTAAGTGTAGGAAAGAGACATTAGACTTAGGAACTAAAGAAATTGAAAATGATCTATTGTTTGAAAATACAGAAATAGACAAAGATGTTGAGTTAGGTTGTCCATATGTTAAAGTAAATATTGACATTTGTCCATTTGAAATAAAAGAAAGCCCACATCCTAATGCATATAGACTTATCTTTCCCAGATCAAGAAGGTTATTTGGATTAAGAAACATCACTGAATTGAAACCATATAAACATGATTAAGCACATTTCCCTGTTTGAATACAGTTACTTACCCATTTTCCATAAAGCA
Organism: Schistocerca cancellata; assembly: GCF_023864275.1. Lineage (NCBI taxonomy): Eukaryota > Metazoa > Arthropoda > Insecta > Orthoptera > Acrididae > Schistocerca > Schistocerca cancellata. The sequence goes on along the minus strand of NC_064629.1, from coordinate 348,480,726 downwards.
TGTTATCAGCAAAGATTTTTACTGGGTGTGTCAAATAGCAACTACCACTCATCCTACAGACCCTGGAAAAGTTCCAGATCTCTGAGAGAATGGTTTTATATTTTTATTGTCACTATTGAATATTAAATTTTGAGACATCTTCTTTACTTGCAACGGGCAAGAATGTGACAAACATTTATTACTTTCCTTTTGTATTGTTGAATATGGGACATACCTTCACCAAATAAAAGACAATGAAAAAATTGTTGTGCAAGACCCATCATTTTGTTGCTATTGTGTTCTTAGGCATAAGATTTGTGTACAATTTTCTACAGCTAATCAGACGTTCACCAAGTTTGATGTTTGTGTTATGTTGTGACCAGTTAAGTGTCCAATTTTAGTATTAATATGTTCTTGTACTGTCTTGACTGTGTCTCAATGGGAGACAATATTTAAAAAACTCTTCCTTTTTTTGCAAATGCATATTATATTCATACATGTGACTTCTCAAGTGTTTGTGTTTATATATCATGTCCATACTTATAATTATGTTCTTTGTTTTCATTTCTTTTTTGTGGCTCAAAAAGAGCAGACAGTTGCAATATTTTCCTATGGACATATGACCTGTCCATCTATGTAATATATTTATGTTCCTTCTATTATCTTGATTAATCTGTGACTCAATGAGAACTGACTTTGAAATAATTTACATATATTTTTTATATATCTTAAAATCACATGTGATATATTTGTGTCTGTTTTTGATCATTTTCCATGTGGCTCACTGGGAGCAAAGATTAACATTTTTTTTACTTTCATATATTACTAAATATTTTTATTATGCTGTCATACTGAGAGCCATAACACAAAGTGCATTTGAAACAACACAACTAAAATATTTGCAGGAAAAAGTCATTTTGAAACGTTGTAACGGTCCTTGTATACATACACATTATGCATAGTAAAACAAAACAAAAATTATTAAAGTAGTACTTTTCCAAATTTTAACAATTTGACACATTTGTCCTAGTCGGCTAATATCATTAACATTCTGTAAATGATATTACCCAAGGGGGGTATTGTAACGGAACATATTAAAGGCTTTACTTTACCGAAGTATGCGATACCCTCCAAATTCAACCAGTTTAACGAGTATTTATGATTATAGAAAAGTTATTGTGTATGTTAACAATGATTGCATAACATGACTGCATAAACAGTCAACCCATTAAATTATACTGAGTAACTGACTCACACAAAAGTTTATATCACTTGATCACTGATACTGCAAATGTCATCATGTAAAAACACTAAGTTCATCTTAAATAATTAATATGAAGTACAAAAAATAGTGGCCAACTTAGGTATTTTGGGTCTCCTTAAATAAAAATCACCCAGTGAAACCTATTTGTTCACTAGGAGCGTTTTCACTCAGTATTCACGTAAGCAATCCTATTTTTGATGAAAACCAATGTAATTCTTAATAATTCATGTTATTTACTTATTTATGCAAATTAGAGAAGTCAATTGACAAACTTCTAATACATGGCCTTTTTGTAACAAAGAATTATTCTGTCAAGTCAACAAATCTGTCTGTCATTTTAATAACATGTTAAATTATGTCACTCGATGCAAATTAATAACTTTTCTGCACAAATTATGATAACAGATGTACACGTGACTTGTAAACTATATCTCTTTTTAGTAGTTCTTTGACAGTGTTATAAATACAAGCAGCAAGAATGGTCGGGAGGCAGTCGGAATGTCACTTTGGTAAAGTGTGTTTGTGTGTTATTGTTTGAGGTGGATAAACAATGCAAAGAACATGTAACGGAAATACTACTTTGTGTTGTGTCATGGTCTTTGGTGGACAGTGGAATTAAGATGACCACCAGAGTAATAAATATTTGAAGTTTACATATTTGTTGGTTTCACTCATTCTTTATCATCAAAAGCACATAAAAAACACGGGACCTCATGTTTTTAACCCTAGACAACCAGATGTAGAGCCAGCATCAGCATCGAGAGACAGCAGCGATCCAGCAAGTAGCAACAACTACCACAACACAATGCATTTTAATGGCGCCAACTTAACGTCAAGTGCTAACAAGCTCCGTAAATGGGAGTGAAATAGCGCGATTATAGCAATTAGCAATATCTACGACTAGGCGACCATTACACATGGCATTGGAGGAAGGGTGGAAAGGCAGGCTACGGATATGTTTGATACCATTGGCCCATCAGAATTCGTGGAAGGAGAATGCCGTGAATTGGGGGCCATTATCGGAGACCAATGCATGAGGCAGGCCCTCTATGGCGAGAGCCTGGGCTAGGGCCATGAGTGTGGCCTCTGTGGTGGTGGACGTAATGCGGACAACATATGGGTATTTGGAGTAGGCATCAATGATAATCAACCACATGGACCCCCAAAACGGGCCTGCAAAATCGATATGGATGCGATCCCAGGGCTGGCAAGGCACAGGCCAGGGTGTGAACGACTGAGGGGGGCTGGCCTGGTGACGCGCACACACAGTGCACCTACAGACAAGACGGTCAATATTGCCATCGATCCCAGGCCAGTACACATGCTGGTGAGCCAAAACTTTCATGCGGGACCTACCCCAGTGCCCGCAGTGTAACAAACTGAGCACGTGATGCCACAAATCTGGAGGGATGACCACCCGATGGGAAGCTGACTCCGAGGCATCATCAACCATTGAGAGCCTGTGGGACAGGTGGCGCCAGGGGTTTAAATTGATCCTCATCCAACGAGCAAGATAGGTGGGTCACCTGTGGACCACATAGAGGAGAACGTGCCGCAAGATAGGTTCTCGGCGGGTAGCCGTGGCAGTGTGAGCAGCCTTGAGAGGCAGACCATCCAGCACATACCGGCAGGCGGAATCAATGTGAAATCAGAGGACCTCCTGTTGGTCAAACACAGGATCAGGGCCTGCTGGAAAACGAGACAAAGCATCTGTGTTAGCATGTTGGGCGGTGGGCTTATACCGGATGGTGTAAGCGTAATTTCGTAAAAATAATGCCCAACGCTGGAGACTTTAAGCATCCTCTCTGGAAGGTGAGAGTGGGGTCCGAAAACCATAACTAAGTGTTTAGGGTCTATCAGGAGGGTGAACTTTGGCTCAAAGAGATAGGTGTGAAATTTTTGGACGGAAAACACGGTCGCTAGGGCCTCCTTTTCAATGTGGGAGTAGTTTCGTTGTGCGGGGGTCAACGTCTTAGATGCATAAGCGATGGGCAGTTCTGAGCCATCAGCATTCTGATATGCAAGGACGGCCCCAATGCCATATGCCGATGCATCAGCCACCACAACCAAGGGTCAGTCTGGAGGAAAGGGAGTGAGGCAAGGGGCGGACTTCAGCATTGCCTTTAAATGGAGAAAAGCCAGATAACAGGCAAGAGTCCAATGAAAAGGTACCCATTTGTGATGCAAGTGATTGAGGGTTGAGCAATGGAGGCAGCCTAGGGTAAGAACTTCAAGTAATAAGTAGCATTTCCCAAAAACATCTGGAGGTCAGATAAGTCCTTGGGATGAGGAAGGGCCTCAGTGACCACGACATTACGACCTGAAGGGCGAATGCCATCTTTGCTAAGCCAGTGGCCTAAGTATTCCACTTTGGTTGAAAAAGCAACACTTGTCCAGCCAACAGCATAAACCTGCACATTTCAGAGCGTGAAATAAGGCACTGAAGTTTTGAAAATGTTCCTGGCGGGAATGCCTGGTAACCAAGATGTCATCCGGGTAATTCACGCAGGTGGGGATAGGCTGTGTAAGCTGCTCCCGGAACCACTGGAAAATGGCTGGCGCTGAAGAGACACCAAAGGGAAGGCACTTGTACTTGTACAGTCTGAAAGGCATGTTGATAACCATGATGTTATGGGATTCAGCATCCAAGGGTAACTGGGGGTGTGCCTCAGCCAGGTAGATCTTTGAAAAATACTCTCCCCTGGCAAGCTTAGTGAGGAGGTCTTCCTGTCGGGGAATGGGATAAGTGTTGATGAGGGACTGAGAATTGACAGCAGCGCCGAAGTCCCCACTCAGCCGAAGGGACCCATTGGGTTTCCGTATCACCATCAATGGTGTCGCCCAAGCACTGTAAGTCACAGGCTCCAGAATGCCAGCGGCCTGGAGCCGATCAAGTTCATTCTTGACTGCCGGCTATAAGGCGACCGGAAGGGACGGGCCCATAAAAAGCGATGCTGTGCATCCAGCCAAAGGGTGATGTGTGCCTGAAAATCGGAAGCACAACCGAGATCCATTGCAAACAACGACACAAAAGCGGAGCACTGATTGTTCAAGTCCTGAAAGGGAAAAGCTGCGGAAACAACCTTAACTTCGTTGGAAATTTAAAACCAAACAGTTGAAACGCATCCAGGCCAAAAATATTCGAAGCCGAATGGCTAGAGGGAGGTGACAACTCAGGAGAGCCCAGCCGGTTATATGTCACCATACTAATCAGGGAGATGACAGCCCCAGTGTCAACCTGAAAATGGACATTCTCAGTGAAAAGGCGGAGTGTGAGGAAGAGCTTCCGCACTGACGGATAATCCTGTGAGACGACTGATTGCAGAGCATGGACCCAGGAGGGGTAGGACTGGAGTGAGTCGAGCGACTATGACAAACCGATCAGATGTGGCCCTCCTTGTTACACAGTGTGCACGTTCTCCAGTGGTGTGGACAATCAGCTCGAGAATGTGTGGTAAAGCACTGTGGGCAAGATGGAAGTGGGCCACATGACCGGCGATGAGGGGCGACCAGAGGCGTGGATGATATAGACACTTCGGACAACGAGGAGTCCCGATGGTGCTGGCCTCCATCGGCCATTGCAAGGGTGGAACCCACCGAGACGCCTCGATTGCTGCCACCTGCGGCTGCGGCATAAGACACTCGTTAGCCACTTGATCAATTTCAAAGGATTGGACAATGTGGAGAATCTCTTCCAAGGAGGGGTTATCGAGTTTCAACACTGCAGTGTGGACCTCAGGATCAGGAGCTGGCTGAACCACCACATCCCGGATCAGGGAGTCTGCATATGAAACCTTACACTGCTGATTGGTGCACGTAAAATCACATCGACAGCTGAGACCCTGCAAGTCCATGACCCAGGAACGATAAGATTGACCAGGCTGTTTATGGTACTGGTGAAACTCCAGCCGAGAGGCGACCACATGGTAGTGTTGGGAATAATAGTTTGTCAGCAAAAGGCATATCTCCTGCAAAGAGAGAGCCACAGGATTGGACAATGGTACCAACTTGCGGAGAAGAAAAAACGTGTTGGGGGAGGCCCAAGACAAAAACAACAACATCTACAAGGAGTCATCTGTGACTTGAAAAGCCATGAAGTGTTGTTTCAGCCAATGTAAGTATGTTTCCCAGACCTCTTTAGCGTCATAAAAAGGTGGGAATGACCGTGGACATGGGAAAACATCGGACACCCAAGGACTCGGAAGCTGTTGTGGTAACGTGTCCCGAGCATTGATTTTGTCTGTTAGCAACCGCAGTAACTGTTGTAAGATGACAAACTGGAGCTGCTGCTGTTGCTCCAGAAGACAGACCAACTTTGCCTCCATGCTAACAACTACCACCATTTAACTCATCGCCAAAAATGTTGTAACATGGTTGGTAGAGAAAGAAGCGAGGCAGGACCAAACGGAGAACAGCCCGCAAACAAACAAATGAATGGAAAGGACAGACATGAATAACGATGGATGACTGAATGAGACCTTATGATGACAACACACACGAAGCAACGGGGTGACAGAGACAACCAAATGAATCCACAATGTCCACTGAGTAACAAAAGTGAAGTAGTGTAAATACACTGTCTGTTGCCGAGAGATCGATAGACTCCATGAAGTTCAGACTGCCTAGCTGAGTGAGAGACAGGCACTTACATCTGGGATAAGGTATGCCACTATTGGCTCCTGGAACCACGTGCTCCAGCGTGGTGCCCTCATGTTATACACCAGCCAGGAGCGTGAGCAGCTGTGGCTTATGGTGCGACAGCTGTAGAGACCTCTAATCGCACTTGAACTCCATGCCGTCTGGCGCGGATTCAAAACCCACTGCTTTCGGTACCAGAATTTTAATAACAAACCTTATTTTTTGAATTATTGGTTGCACTGTACTATATATGTGATACTGTCTATTACTTTAATGGCGTAATAACTCATTCTCATTCTATAAAATTATTATTATCATTACTAATAGTATTACTATTTAGATGATCAACTTATGTGTAAGGCACATACCTTGTTTCTGATGCCTCCTTACATATTTCTGAAATGTAGCTCAAAATGTCTTTTCAGAATGAAGTGTGTTTTAGCGTCAAGCCACCTGGTATGTGTCCTTGAGAGCCAATATTTTGCGCAAATGCAGAATAATTACCATTAGCAAGTTCTAATAGTGTGATGCTAAAAAAAACCTTGATAAGTAAAACATTGGTTCTGCTATTTCTGGGTGTAGTAAGTTCTGTCCTTACTACCTACAGCTTTAAGATATGTTCCATAGCTCTAAGGCATGTTCCACTGCTCCTCGAAGCCTTTCACAGTTTGTAGCCATTGACTTCGATGCTGAGGATGCTGGGATGAATTGATGTTATGCCAAATAAAGTAGTGATCAGTTACATTATTTCATAACAATAGGTTATATCTAAACAGTCCAGTAATTTGCTACTTCTGGACTGCATCCATTTAATGATGTATTAACATATGTCTTAATTTTCTAGATAGAAGGTAATTTTCTTTGCATTAAAAAATATATAGTATTTTGGAAATGAAACATTGTTTTCATCTAGGAAACAATTACCATGTCTCAGGAACTGGTGGATGAAATGGCAAATCTGCTGGAGGTGTATGAAGATTACAAAGGGATTCATGGGTCTAGTAAAGAACCAATCTATTCATAAATTCTGTGTATTATGACATCGTATGTTATACAGACAGCATTTGTTTGTATATTTAAGCTGTACATGTCATACATGTTTACAGTATGCTGCTTAGTTCTTGTGGGTGGTGGCTTCAGCCATGCTTTGCAAGTCTAGTGGAAATGATGGGTGCATTAAATATAATGATACTGCCATTCTGCTTTGACCAATGAGACCACTGTCTATACTGCCTTCCTACTACGGGAGTTGTGATGATAAACTGATCTGTAACATATCCTGAGGTCAATGTTAATTTAGAAAATGATAGTGTGGTTGTGAATTGCCAAAGCCAGTGAATGTATCATGAGAAAAAAATCTATTTTTTTTAAAATAAGGTTGTGGTGACAGACTTCTATGCAGTGTAGCCAAAGGTCTACATTAGTTTGAAGGTGACAGTTTGTGAGAAAGCCAACAAATGTGACTTGATATTGTGTTTCATTTCAATTGAGCATACCTCAGTTGCATTTACATCTCTGATGAACACCCTTGTTGCCCCACCATGGTACAATATTCTCAAGTTTCTAATATGTTTGAAGGTGTTAATAACAAGAATATGATCACTTAAAACCCATTATTCCCATTGAAGCCATGTCAGTTCATTGGATTTGATTTAGTCAAATTTTCATACTGTTAGTGACATCATTCATTTATTTCTCTAGATCCCATCATATTGATGGTATCTTTGGTCTGCCAGAATGGTCTGTTAGTTTGTGCATTAATCCCTGAGTAGTGACTCCTTTCTGGTGCTGTAAACAGTACTTCATGTGACAGAAGAGCTGCAAGAACAAGGAAACGACCCCTTTGCAGGCAGGCCACCAATAAAGAAAGCAGAGAGTGAATTCAGTAATGTATTAAATATTATTAAAATGCTGTGAGAAGCAGGTGACATTCACCATGTGTTACAGCTGCATAGTATGCAGCATCTAAATTAAAGGCAATGATTTGTTAAAATGAAAAAGTTGCACCTTGGTTCAAAGCCCATGTTAAACTGTAGGTACTTTTGTAACCAGACTGCATAAATAAATTCAAAAGCAGGGGAAGGCAAGGCCTACCATCTCCATTTGGAACATGCCTAATATAGAATTGTGGTATTCAAAATTATCTTCAGGTTGTTACTTGTACTAAAGTAGTAATCATGTTGAAAATTTATTTTTATGTAAAGTAACAGCAATTGGAAACTGTTTGTTATACTAACTGGTGACCTAATATTTGTCTGTTTTTGAAACAGGTACTACATTATCTTAATTTTAAAGTACAAAATTTCTATCTGATCTCTCATTTAATTTTTAATTTTCAGGATGGACTGGCATATGGGTTACATTCAAATACTAACAACCAGCATGGAATATTTAGCTCTGTTGGAATACCTGCACCACCTCTCTCAAAAGAGGAGCTTTCAGCACTCTATCAAGCAGCCATTAAGAAAGGTGCTACCCTTGACCTGTCTGGCTTGACAGATATTGTAGCCAAGAATCCTCAAGTTTCATCAGGCCTTCAGGACCTCAGTAAATTGCTACAAAACTATGGTCCTGCAAGTACAAGTGGGGTCATACCAGGATATTACTATTATTTTTATCCAATCAAAGGTCTTGTGAAACAAGAAGATTCAAACAAACAAAATGAGGTATTTATATTTCATTGTCATTATGCTACAAGATTATTTTATAAGAAATAATTGTAACATATAAATTATCTTCCTAAAAAATTCAACTTATTACAGCACTATGCTCTGAGAGGACAGTTGGTCATGTGACAAAAGGTAATTCACTGGTTTAGATGACGATGGACATGTACACAATACTGGTCCAGAAATAAGTAAATAGATAAGAATAATATCTAGTGGGCAGTTTACACTAGTGTCCAGAAAAGAGAATTTAGAGCTGAAAAGAAATTGCTAGATGGATGTGTTGCAGATGTGGACTATGAGTGCAGTTGGTATAGCTGAAATAAAAAGAATATAAATGAATAGAGGGAAACACCAATGAGATTTTATGTCTAGCTGTTACCTGATTCCTTTCCTTTAATACGTCACAAAAGAGTATTTTCATGTCCATACTTCACTACCACCAATCTCAGACTCTTCAGTGGTAATAGCTATTGAATTTTGTGGTGGGTAGTGAAGATGGCAAAATAGTGCTGAATCTCAGTAGCCAATGCTGTAACATTAACATGATGTGCTTCTGAGCATGAGGAAAAATAAATATAATTTCATAATAGAAAGTAGTAACACTAATAACATTTTTATATATCATTCTTGGATTTCCTGCCAGTGTAGTACAACAGACTGTACTAAAAATGATGCATTTTGGAGAGATCTTTATTGCAATGTATCATTCAAATTGCATATTTTTGTAATATGAAAGTATAAATATGAGATCCATCAAATATGGAATATTAGCATAAAAAGCTCTCAGAGCACAAGACATGGGTTCCAGTCAGCCAGTTGTTACATATTTCAAAATATCATGCTGGTAATTATATGTGTTTTACTCTAAAGGTGTAAGGCATGAAAAATGTGTTTTATTCAGTTGTGATTCGATGGATCCAAAGTTATACTTATCAACACAGTATTACATGCAACTGAAGATGAGAGGATAACAAAACATAAAAAGAGCTAAATATTTGTGGCAAGCAACAGAGCAGATATCTTTGCTGCTCATTTCACATGCAGCATTTTAAGCTGTACTCTTAGCTTCATGCCGAACTACATCTGTGTAAATCATGATATGTTTGGAAATAAGTAGCAAAATATTTGTGACACACAACAATATAAATGTCACTGTTGCTCATTTAACTTACAGCAATTTAAGATCTGCTGTTTCATTCTTGTCTAAACACACTATTAGAAATACAAGTATCATTTCTGTATGCTAACCTACAGATCGGTCCCTCACCACAACCAGGATTTTCCTTCCACATTCGTTGGCTTCACCAACTCACAACCAAAGAGTGCCACAGTGATCACAAAGGTTCACACCATCAAGATCAGAGGAGAAGTCTTTGGGAGTTACAAACCATGCAGAACTTTCAGCTCAGTATCCATTCTTAAAGAATGTGTATAGAGTAATATTTGCATAATGAGATGATAAGAACTGACTGAATGTGATGGCATGCCTCTGAATGTGAAACAGTCTCTCATGGAGCTTACTGTGAAATTGGCTATCCTTTAAGGCTCTGAGCACTATGGGACTTAACATCTATGGTCATCATATCCTTTAAGGCATAGCTGCAGATGATCAGATACTATGTTTTATGAGCATGGAAAAAACAAACATCAAGAGCCTGAATTTGTCCAGTAGTTTCATGTGGTATGAATTGCACAGTCACACACTTTTCAGGAGGGATGTTTGCTGTAAAGGAGTATGATTTTCATACGCAGACCAGGAATGAAACAAAAGGAAGTTATTATGATCAGCTGTTAGCCAAAATCAGTGCTCATACCATAGATTTAGTTCACTTTCTCCCATTTTCCCATTCTTGCTTGCTGTGATGTAAATATTCCCCACTGCCCTTACAAGATCATGCACATGAGAAAGAATCATAGGGGCCAGAGCAGCTCCAACTTCTTGCAGCACAATAAATAACTTTCCAGCCAATTTACCATCCAGGATCAACAGTCAGCATAATTGTATACAAATGCATTAAGGCATTGATACTAGTTAATCTTCACACAACTCTCTTGGTACTTCTAATTTCCAGGGTTTCTTTCATATGCATTTCCTCTTCAAATCCTGAATGGTCAAATTTGAAAACAAATTCCAAACTGAATGATGGGATAAGTTTGTTTACCTCATCTACAAAGCTTTGGGCTAATTCAGCAGTTCACTGTGCATCATCAAGTTGATGCTTTGTTTGAAATTTCATTATCTCATGTCTTCCAGTTCTCTATCACTGATTGAATTTATGTAGCCATCCACTGCTTCTCTTGAAATCACTGTAATCTATGTTATGCACAATTTCATGTGCATGACCTAGTAGGTCACTATCATGGACATTGTGTAAATAGTATTAAGCATCCTTGAAACACATAAACATCAGTTTTTGTTCTCCCTTGAATATCCATAGCTTTTCTTATGCACTGTGTGGTCATATTGCTGCAGACTTATGTAAAATCTGCTCATAATTGCTGTTTTACTATGTTGCAGATGATCTTCCATGTATGTAATTATCTTTAGTACCTGCTCATTGGACAACAGTTTTCCTTCACTGTGTTTCACTGGAGACAGGATTTATGGCTCCCTGTCCAACAAGGATGATGAACTACATGACTTGGAATGTGTTTCAGTATTATTTTTATTTGCTAAGCATGTACCATCATCATTGTACTCCTCATGTACATTGTCCACACAGTCGAGCATATATGACACCATTTGCAGAAATGCTAATATTTCATCCGAAACTTATTTCTCACTCTATGAAATTCCTTGGGTTCCTTTCAGATGAAATATCAACTTCAGCAAGTGTTGTTGTAGATGTAATGCAATGTTTGCTTTGTTTATCATTTCCATTGCTCTGCTTTGTATCAACACCACTAACATTGTAACACTGTTGTGAGTTATTCATTGATGAAGCAGTACAACTACACTTCTTAGCTTCATGCTGTGCTCAGAATAGGGTACCTCCAGTCCCATCCCTGTTGCCATTAACAGCCAACATTGTGGTTTCATGGTAGACAATATGTGATATGTTGAATGTTGTAAATTTCATTGGCATTTCGTGACCTTGCACTCAAGGGATTTCTTGTTAGACCTCAGACTAAACTTGATATCAGTCTGTCACTACAACCAGGTTTTTGTTTTGACAACTGAAGCTGCTCTATTGGGTCCCATCCCAACCATGCCCTCAGAAAGCATGACATATTCAAAAGAAAACATCCAAATATTTGAGACAACGAAAAATAAATATCTCATTGCTTCACTCACATCAAGTTTCTCAGCCTAAGCACACTACCTGAAATAGAGATATGCATAGTGTGATGTAATCAGAGAAAAAGCAACTGAGAATAGCAATGTTATTGTTTCACTGACAGCAATGTGAGCTGGCAAACCCACATCCCTGACAAAAATAAGCAATCAAAGTTTTGTGACAATCAAAATTATATGTGAAGGCATAGCTTTGCTTGTTCCTATACTGTCTGTATCTAATTCATGTGTTCACACAATGATAAAGTCATGTGATTTTCTAATTAGACCATGTGTCTTTTGTTCAGAGTGCTTGACTGACTTAGAACATGGCTCCTGTGGCCACTGTGATTGGCTGACAGAAGCACACTGACCAGCCACCATCTTGATTTCAGTGCTTAAGAAGCTAATGTGCAATATTTGGTTGTTGATGTTGTATTTATACTTGAGAATATGAAAATATGCAGTTCTATTGATACACAGCATTATAGATCTCTCCAAATATTATGTGGTAAAGTGGCAGGAAGTGTGATAATGGTATATAAAAACTTTACTCTAGCACTCAGAGTACAAAGAAACAATCAGTTGCAGACCTACCTTCTTACTGGACGAAAACTGACCTTTGGGTTAACTCATGACCTTCCAGAATGAGATTTTCACTCCGCAGCAGAGTGTACACTGATAGGGAACTTACTGGCAGATTAAAAGTGTGTGCCAGACCGAGACTTGAACTCGGGGACTTTTGCCTTTCGTGGGAAGTGCTCTACCAATTCTAGATTCGCAGGACAGCTTCTGTGAAGTTTGGAAGGTAGGAGACAAGGTACTGGCAGAATTGAAGCTGTGACGATGGGTTGTGAGTCGTGCTTGGGTAACTCAGTTGATAGAGCAATCACCCGCAAAAGGCAAAGGTCCTTGACCACATGACATCATACACCCTCCTGTCTCCTCCAATCAGAATCCAGTATTTCACCAGCAATGAAAATGAAACAGTCAATCAGTATGTGGCACCAGAGCCGCCATCCTGAAAAGTATCTGAATGACCTGAACTGGGTTAACAAAACAATCGGTATTATGTAGCCCCAGAGCTTCCAACTTGGCCATGACCACACACACACACACACACACACACACACACACACTGAAAGAGAGAGAGGGGCGTGGGGGGGGGGGGGGGGGGGGGCAATGACAGTTGATGGATCGAAACAAACAAACAGGCACTCAGAATTCAAAAGAATGCTATTGCAGTGTAACTTCCAGGTTAAGATACACTTGACATCTATGACAATACAAATGACAAGTGGGTAAAATAAAACGCTAAACAGGCAAGGCAGTGATAGTTGACAGTTGCTCTTAGAGCTGAATGAGACTATGTTACTGGTGGTACAAAAATAAGTTTCTTTGCCTAACCAAACACCATTTTAGGGGTGGGAGAAAGGATAATACATCATGTTTTACACAACAAAAATATAACTGTGGCTAATATAGTCTTTTTTTTATTACTTTTGAACTTGGGCCTACCTGTGGTTATGTTTCACTGATGTATGAAAACAATCTTTTCAGGAAGATTTCAACATTTAGTGATAGGAACTGAGGAGTCAAGGCACTCTAAAAATCTGTTCAGGCCATATCTCCATAATCAACTACTAAACAATACGAATATCTGTAGCATATTTATCAACCAATGTCACATTTTCTGACACTTTAGCCCAACAAAGAATACCAAAAATGATGCCGTTTGGTGAGATACACACATCAAAACCAAGTTTTGCATCACCCTGGTTCCCAGAAATCCTGGGGATAGATGTTGACTGTGGATATTGTATCACAGACACAGTCCCTTTGACTGTTCAGAGATGTCACTAAACCTGGCCGAAGACATAAACAACCATGCATGAGCAGTGCCTATTAGATGGAGGGGGTCCGATAGTTGATCAGTTCCACTTATTCCACCAGGAACGAGGTACACGGCTTGTGTTGTCTGTGGTTCAACCATGCCTAGGCGGTCAATACTGGAGTTTGATCATGTCTGCATTGTTACTTTGTGCCAGGAAGGACTCTCAACAATGGAAGTGTCCAGGTGAATCGGAGTGAACCAAAGCGATGTGGTTCGGGCATGGAGGAGATACAGAGAGACAGGAACTGTTGATGACATGCCTCACTCAGGCTGCCCAAGGGCTACTACTGCAGTGGACAATCGCTACCTATGGATTATGGCTTGAAGGAACCCTGACAGTAATGCCACCATGTTGAATAATGCTTTTTATGCAGCCACAGGACGTCTTGTTATGACTAAAACTGTGCACAATAGGCTACATGATGTGCAACTTCACTCCCAACAGCCATGGCGAGGTCCATCTTTGCAACCACAACACCATGCAGCGTGGTACAGATGGGCCCAACAACATGCCTAATGGCCCGCTCAGGGTTGGCATCACATTCTCTTCATCAGTGAGTGTTGCATATGCCTTCAACCAGACAATCATCGGAGGCATGTTTGGAGCGACCTATTCAGCCTAAATGCCTTAGACACACTGTCCACTGAGTGCAGCAAGATGGAGGCTCACTACTGTTTTGGGGCAGCATTATATGGGACCAATGAACTCTGATGACGGTCATGGAATGCGCTGTAATGGCTGTACGATACTTAAATGCCATCCCCTGACCATTAGTGCAACCATATCGGCAGCATATTGAAGAGGCATTCGTCTTCATGGATGACAATTTGTACCCCCTTCGAGCACATCTTGTAAATGACTTCCTTCAGGATAATGACATTGCTTGACTAGAGTGGCCAGCACATTCTCCAGACATGGACCCTACCAAACATGCCTGGGATAGATAGAAAAGTGCTGTTTATGGGCGATGTGACCCACCAATTACTCTGAGGGATCTACGCTGAATTGTCATTGAGGAGTGGGGTGATCTGGACCACCAGTGCCTTGATGAACATATGGATAGTATGCCATGACGAATACAGGCATGCATCAATACAGGCTGACGTGCTACTGGGTATTAGGGGTACCAGTGTGCACAGCAATCTGGACCACCAACTCTGAATGTCTCGCTGTATGGTGGTACAACATGTAATGCATGGTTTTCATGAGGAATAAAAAGTGTGGAAGTTATGTTTATGCTGGTCTCTGTTCCAATTTTCTGTACAAGTTCCGGAACTCTTGGAAGTGAGGTGATGCAAAACTTTTTTTGGTGTGTGTATTTAATGTATTGTACTGCTTAAACTGCATATTTTTTTAATGCACAAGTATTGCGTTAGAATGCACTAACAGGATATGTTATCTTTGTAAACACTGCTTGGTTTGCTTTTGTGAAAGACCATGATGGACTATGTTCCACATAGGGGACCATTCAATCTCTGATCATAAACAAAATTTAGATTTTGAATCAGAATAAAATAGCACTTAAAATTGTCTGTTTTACATATCAAAATATGAAAAAATTGAAGATCTCTTCTATAACAGTAAAAAACACACATGGTTCACTCATTGGTACTACTGATCTAACTTAATGGTTAAGGTGCACAACACTGACTAACTGACTTATGCTGTCACACAGTGGAAACTACATGAAACTTCAATAAAATAGCATACTGAATAACAGTTTTGAAATGGTGATGTATAGGATAATTTATTACAGTTTTATTGTGGGCCAGTTATTATGGAGTAACAACCTGCCCTATATCATACACTTTAAATGTATGCAAAACTTTGTTAAAAAATCGTTGGGGCTAGTTGTCACAGTGTAAAAGCCTGCCCCATATCACATGGTTGGTGATGCATGGAGTAATTTGTTGCAGTTTTGTTGGGGGCTCATTGTTACAGTTTAACAACATGTCCCATGTCACGTGTAAGGTGATGTATGGGGAAACTTGTTACAGTTTCATTGGTACTAGTTGCTGTGCTGTAAAAACCTGCACCATGTCAGTGAACGTATATTAAACTCAGTTACCCAAACTACTGTTCAGTATGTTGTTTCACCAAAATATCATGAAGTCTCCTCCATGCATCAGTATAAGTTAGCATGATGGACACAAGATGAGAAAAATTTTGTGCTGCAAAATAAAGTTTATACCATGTCTCACTTTGAAAAGTAGACAAAAGTGGGTAGTTCAAAGCATAGCAACACTTATTTCTTACAAATACATATGTGTATTAAATTCAGGTGAGGCTATCATGTAGTTTCCACTCCATGACAGTGTAAGGCAGTCACTGGTGTTAATGAGCTGAGGTCTGCACATGCACATTGATGCACTCTCCAAATGTCATATTTTGCCATGTCAACATAAATGTACGTGTGCCTCCTCAGACAAGTAGAGGCTTGCACAACCTCCAGGCATGTCATACACTCCTGGAAATTGAAATAAGAACACCGTGAATTCATTGTCCCAGGAAGGGGAAACTTTATTGACACATTCCTGGGGTCAGATACATCACATGATCACACTGACAGAACCACAGGCACATAGACACAGGCAACAGAGC
Organism: Schistocerca cancellata; assembly: GCF_023864275.1. Classification (NCBI taxonomy): domain Eukaryota; kingdom Metazoa; phylum Arthropoda; class Insecta; order Orthoptera; family Acrididae; genus Schistocerca; species Schistocerca cancellata. The sequence goes on along the minus strand of NC_064629.1, from coordinate 348,464,406 downwards.
ATGCACAATGTCGGCACTAGTACAGTGTATATCCACCTTTCGCAGCAATGCAGGCTGCTATTCTCCCATGGAGACGATCGTAGAGATGCTGGATGTAGTCCTGTGGAACGGCTTGCCATGCCATTTCCACCTAGCGCCTCAGTTGGACCAGCGTTCGTGCTGGACGTGCAGACCGCGTGAGACGACGCTTCATCCAGTCCCAAACATGCTCAATGGGGGACAGATCCGGAGATCTTGCTGGCCAGGGTAGTTGACTTACACCTTCTAGAGCACGTTGGGTGGCACGGGATACATGCGGACGTGCATTGTCCTGTTGGAACAGCAAGTTCCCTTGCCGGTCTAGGAATGGTAGAACGATGGGTTCGATGACGGTTTGGATGTACCGTGCACTATTCAGTGTCCCCTCGACGATCACCAGTGGTGTACGGCCAGTGTAGGAGATCGCTCCCCACACCATGATGCCGGGTGTTGGCCCTGTGTGCCTCGGTGGTATGCAGTCCTGATTGTGACGCTCACCTGCACGGCGCCAAACACGCATACGACCATCATTGGCACCAAGGCAGAAGCGACTCTCATCGCTGAAGACGACACATCTCCATTCGTCCCTCCATTCACGCCTGTCGCGACACCACTGGAGGCGGGTTGCACGATGTTGGGGCGTGAGCGGAAGATGGCCTAACGGTGTGCAGGACCGTAGCCCAGCTTCATGTAGACGGTTGCGAATGGTCCTCGCTGATACCCCAGGAGCAACAGTGTCCCTAATTTGCTGGGAAGTGGCGGTGCGGTCCCCTACGGCACTGCGTAGGATCCTACGGTCTTGGCGTGCATCCGTGCGTCGCTGCGGTCCGGTCCCAGGTCGACGGGCACGTGCACCTTCCGCCGACCACTGGCGACAACATCGATGTACTGTGGAGACCTCACGCCCCACGTGTTGAGCAATTCGGCGGTACATCCACCCGGCCTCCCACATGCCCACTATACGCCCTCACTCAAAGTCCGTCAACTGCACATACGGTTCACGTCCACGCTGTCGCGGCATGTTACCAGTGTTAAAGACTGCGATGGAGCTCCGTATGCCACGGCAAACTGGCTGACACTGACGGCGGCGGTGCACAAATGCTGCGCAGCTAGCACCATTCGACGGCCAACACCACGGTTCCTGGTGTGTCCGCTGTGCCATGCGTGTGATCATTGCTTGTACAGCCCTCTCGCAGTGTCCGGAGCAAGTATGGTGGGTCTGACACACCGGTGTCAATGTGTTCTTTTTTCCATTTCCAGGAGTGTATTTTGCTGAGTCAACATAAATGCATGTGTGCTTTCTCAAGTTGTGACTGGTCTTCTCAGTAATGCCAGTAAGTGAGCCATGTGTGTTCCCTACTATTATAGAGTAAATAACAAAGACAATTTTTTTTAAAAATGGTGGTATGAAGATCAAACTATTGCCATCAGTAAGTTCACTTGAACATGTAAGGTAGACCAGTAGTACCAATAAGTAACCCGTGTGTGTTTTGTTTTATTATGAAAGAAATATTTATGTATTTTGATAAGTAATACAGACAGTGTTTTAAATCCTATTTTGTTTTGGTGCAATGATTGGATTGTCTTTGTGATTAGAGATAAAATTTTCCTCTGTGTGGGGCTTTGTCCATCATTGTGTTGCCCATAAGTAAACTGAGCAGTGTTTAAGAAGCTAATATATTGTATTTTGTGTATTTTCAAGTTATATTAGCTTATTATGAAAATGTGTAGCTTAAGTGATACACTGAATTAAAGATTTTGCCAAACACACCATTATCAGTATGCTTTTTGCTAGAATGTATTGGTGTTTATGATGGTAAAGTTCAATAACACTTACACCGTTCATAATACTTATATGCACAAATTAGCATTACATCACATACCCAGTTGACAAAGGGGCAACAACACAGAGATACTCTGTTATGTCTCAGAAGACTATTACAAAGTTGAAATAGGGTGCTACATTACCAACATAATAACACTATCTTATATGGGGACAATTTGATCTGATGGCAAATGGTATAGCTAGTACATCAGCAGGCGTTTCCTTTGATGTCAAGTACTTAAAAACAATCTCACTTTTTTATAAATTGTGTAGTAAAATGTCCTTTGGCACAAACATGTTTCAATATAGAATGTAGCACAGGTTTTTGTGATAGTCTAACGGAACTAAACTGTCTTGAGAAACAATTAACGGATTTTGATGCTTAATTTTTAACAATTGTCCTCAAATACACTGCCTCTTTGGCTGCAGAGTCTAAAGCTGCGTATTCATCTTCAGTAGTTTAGGTGGCAACGTCTTTCTGATTCTTACTTCTGAGGAAATTATAATTTTTGCCAACAGAAAAAACTTTCCCACATTATGACAACCCCATAGTAAAATTATCAACAAAATTTGAGGTAACAAAAACATTTATATGCTATCTTTAAAATTCCCTTTGTTACACACAATGCCATAGTTCGTAGTCTCCTTGATATAATCAAGTTCTCTTTTTGCTGTAATAAATAGTAGTTAAATTACAATTATATTAGAGTAAAACACTTGCTGCACAATATATGTCAGGTCTTGAACTGGTACTGACATACAGCAAACATCCCGTAAGTTCCTGATATGGCACTCTAAGCTTATCACTTTCCAAATGCCAAAGCCAAAATCCAGCCTCCATTGGTGTTCCTGTAGGAGTGAAATTAAACATATTAAAGAGTTTCAACACATATGCACTGATCAAGTTCTAAATTACCTTTCTCCCAGTTTCTAGTTATACACCTGCCTATACAGGACTATGCATCTTCTAGATCTTTAACTTCAAAATGCTCAGATAGTCCCTGATACAACGCCTCTTTCATCACATTGTTATTGCAAAAGACATCAAAATCATCTACACACGAAGCAACAATGGCACAATTTTTACCTGACATTTTAATGAACGCACAATATTTATCAGTATTTACAACATAACCTAGATCTACAAGTGCATGTTTTGACTTACCACTCCCTAGCTGACTGTTTTAAAATGTGAATCTCCTTGGACAGGTTAGTTGCTTCATGAGAATGGTTTCCTTCAAGTTCCCATGTAGAAAAGTAATTATAATATCAAAATGTTTAATCTTGACATCAAGATTTACAGCTAAACTGACAAGAGCTCAAGAGCTCACAACTCACAACTGGTGGTAAAGGTTTCATCACAATCTCTAACTAACTTTTGTGTAAATCCATTTGCAGCAAGCCTAGCATGATGGAGTGGTGTACTATCTGCATTCCTTTTCAACTTAAATGTGCATGCTACCTACACTATTTTTACTCTTTGGTGGGTACAAAAGTTCACAAACACTGGAAACACTTTATTTGCTCTTTCATAGCCTTCATTAAGTAGTCTGTCACTCTTCAACATGTCATTCTCCAGTTTCACAGGGTCTTCTTCCAAACTGGAAAACCACTTACCAAATGATTCAGCCTAGTGACTGATTTTAGAGTAAGATGAAAGAATGCACACTAGAGACATCCATAAGCAATTTTCAACATTTTTCAAAGTTTTTGTTGTTGTTGTTGTTGTTGTTAGACATGAGGTTGTGTTTTGTGCAGAATATGTAATATTTCATATTCTACATATTTAAGTATTGTATAATATATTACAGCAGTTAGGAATAATTTGTTAATTTTTCAGGTATAGAATTTTGTGATTAGTAAACTGCTATATATTTTTGGAATTCTTTATGTAACATGTGGACAGTTGAGGAATAATTTGTCAGTGATGCACCATCTTGTACCTTGAAGCAGACAACGGTCTTTTATGAGTGAACATGTGATACTTGCAGATGAACTGAGTTTCATTTATGCCTTTACCTCTCTTGAAAATGGAAACTTTCCAATAGCTTCTATTTCAAAATGTACTTAACTTTTAACTGATTTCTTATAGTACTTCTGTTTAATTTGGTCCTATTTGCTGAGTATTGGTGTTTAGTAGAGTAATAATTTTACACAATCAGGAATTTATGTAACTGATTTACTCATTAGATAATTGAAATTGCAGACAAGTGAATAATAATCTGCATTAGACCCCACACTTTAAATGCAGTTTAGCCGATTAACCATATCATTGGCAAAAATATATGAGTGAAGACTTCAGATGACATCATTTGTAGTCTAAGTAAGTGTGGTTGTAAGTATACTAGTGTGTGTGTGTGTGTGTGTGTGTGTGTGTGTGTGTGTGTGTGTGTGCCGGCCACTGTGGCCAAGCAGTTCTATGCGCTTAAGTCGGGAACCACACTGCTGCTACGGTCGCAGGTTCGTATCCTGCCTTGGGCATGGGTGTGTGTGATGTCCTTAGGTTAGTTAGGTTTAAGTAGTTCTAAGTCTAGGGGACTGATGACCTCAGATGTTAAGTTCCATACTGCTTAGAGCCATTTGTGTGTGTGTGTGTGTTATGTCTGTGTAAGCAGAAGAAACCAACGATAAAGTCCGAAAAACAATTTATTGGACTGTTCAGTTAACCAAAACAAATTCTCCAAGTATAACACCAACACAAAACAGTGATCCGTCTTTGAATCGCAACTACATACAGGAATAATATAGAAAACAACTGAAATAATTTCCTACTAGTCTCCGCCAGAGACTTCTCCGATATACCAAGCCTAATCCAGAAATCAGCGAGAAGATCCAAGCCGGGCAGCCAGGGTGGCAGCTGTCCATGTCTGCTGGCAGTCGATGAACTGCTGATGTGTGGCTGAGCGCCGGCCTTTATAGCTCTTTGGCGGATGAGTACCTCGGAACTATTTTCCATCACGTGGTTTGACGTGTGAAAGTAGTTCCGGGATCTGCAGCGACCTCTTCCTGATGTTTATGTAGGCCGGTAGTGGCCCCTGGTGGCTGCTGTGGTGTTTTTGTTGTGGTTGTTGTTGTGGCTGTTCATCAATATTGCCTGTCAGTTTTGTAGTGCTTCGGTGTGCCTGCGAGGTGGGCAACCGCGGCTGCAGACTGTCAGTTTGGTTGCTGATACTGTAGGCGCCGTGATGTCTAGCGGAGAAGGCCACAGCAGTGTGTGTGTGTTTTCCGTGATGTGAATACCCCAAGGACCAGGGTTAGGATAGATTAGATTTTTTTTGTGTGTGTGCATACTAATAGAGGAACAATATTTTTGATGCCATCTAGATCAATTTTATATCAAGGGCTTAATTACTTATGTAAATAACAATAATAATGTGTGATAGTAAAAAGTGTTAAACAGAAGATGGTGAGACGATCTCACTGGCTGATGGATAATATTACAGAGTGACCCTGAGGTAGAGATATTGAGAGATGGACCTATCCTACTGTGCCATAATATGGATAGTTCAGTACTGACAGGATTTTCAACCATCTCTCTCTTGTAGTCATGCATTCCCTCTCCTCCAAAATACTCAATAATGTGTGTGTGTGTGTGTGTGTGTGTGTGTGTGTGTGTGTGTGTGTGTGTGTGTGTGTGTGTGTGTCGAAAGCAGTAAATTTGCCACAACTGATACTCTTGGAGCCAACAATTGAAAAACTGGTTAAAGCGAGATAAATTGTTAAAGATTTGACAAAACACTGAACAGTAGTATTGGGTTCTAATTTAAGTCATGTACGCAAACTTCTCATGATTCCATCTGTAGTAGTATCGTCAATATATGTGATCCATGTGTATCACTTCAGGAACCATACCAATTTACATTGCTTCCAAATAGTTTTAAACTTTCAAATACATATGACTCACCATGGCACAGACTTGTAGCTTTCCAGGAAAGTATCCAACAGATATCCACACACTTTGATCTAGTGTTTATACCACATAAAATTTCATATACTTACTAAGTACAAATGCAGATATCCTCTATGTCCATATCATACCCAGATTTTGTAGAATTTATGTCATTTTTTACTATTTTTCCACATATTTAGTGTTTTTGGATGTTTCCCACATTTTTCCACATTCCATATGTAAATGTGTAAGTGCATATGTGCTCTTATTGGTTACATAACCAGATGTGGCTTGCTATTTTTTGTATATAATTCAATTTTGATACAGAGTCCCAACCATCACATTATACTTATTCCTCCAAATGTCAACAGTAAATGCCAAGACCAACACTAAAACAAATACTTTCAAACATGAATTGCTCTCTGGTAGAATTCTGATGTTATTCTGTTGCAGAAACACACACACACAGTGTAATTATGCTCACACTTCGAGATTAAGACTGAAAGTGCTGTCATCTGTAGTCTTTACTGCTATCCATATGGATAATAAACTAAACTATGTTTGATCATCGAGGATCTAAAGCAGAATGTTACACATCTGTCCACAATTTAAATTATTTAATGTGGATATTGATTACGTAAACTCCTGCTCATATAAAATACCACAAAACAGTTTAATAACCCTGCTTGCAGAATGCTACTGGTAAAAACATTTAGGTTATATGTATTTTAAAAACACAAATCAGTGGCTGGTAATGGCTTGATAGAGCCATGATAGCAGCTGCTCAATGTCTCTGGTCAGTGTGCAAGGATCTCATGACCCCTCGCTAGTGGAGAAAAAATTAATCTCATTACCTTCCATTACTGTTATTAATATTATTGCAGTCGCAATGCATATTGATTCTGAATGATGCCTGATGCTTCTGTGCTAATGAACACCTGCAAAAAGCATGTTACCAAAATATGTATGGTATTCTTTGACGTCGGTGTCTAATGCATTGGTAGTTGACTGCACATGCTGGTTGTCATGCAGACAGTGTCTCAAAGCATTGGTAAATTCCTCCTATTCTTTGAATAGTGGAAACAGTGCTCATGTGGTGGACCACTATATACTTGCACTGAAATATAATCCTGTATTTATAAACACTGGTGAAAGCTATGTCACATACTGGGTGCCTATGCTTAGCCGGTAGCAATCACCTTCATGCCTAAAACCACGTGATTGGAGGTATGAATACTTCTCTCCCATTGGCTGAAATAAGCAAAGGAATGTGGTTTTTGGCCATAAATAGAAGTTGTTTCGGTGTGAGGAGCCATCCCAGTCTGTGGCTTGCTAGCAGAACATCAACAGCACCATTAGAATCAGCAGGGATGAAACAATATAATGAAAATGATGGCTCATCAGGGGCTAATAAGCAATCCCAATTTGACTCCAGTGATCCTACAGGTACGTATTCAAAATGATTTTTTACTTGTTTGTGAATGCTCATTAGTTCTGCATTCTGAAGATTTTCTTCCTCCTCCTCTTCTTCTTCTTCTTCTTCTTCTTCTTCTGCTGTTGCTGCTGCTGCCGCTGCTGCTGCTGGCGGGATGGACATGTGTGGACTTGGAGATTGTCTGCAAGAGCAGCTACTCCACGACCTGACAAGATGATGTCTTTGTCACCCTAGCCCAGGTTGTCAATGATGTACTTCCCATGCCTACTACAATCACCCCCACAGTCTGGTTCGTCATCATCACTGTGGCATGGACTGATGACACCTGTTCATTTGCTAATGCAACTGTGCCATGGAGCATCTCGTAATAAACATGGACCTTTGTTTTTAAAGTCACTTGATGATAACATTGCGAAGGATTGACAGAATATGATATTAAAAGACATTGTTACAAATAACAATGTGATGAGGAGCTTGTCCGGTTAGTTGGACACTGCTAATTTAGAAGGTGAGTAAACTACTACAGAAGCCTACTTAAGTACAATTTTTTTAAAAATTACACATTATATTTAATATTTTCCTTCTGTCTGTGCAGGTGATGTGGAGGAGATTATGGGTCGCAGGCTTGCACCTACAACAGCACTGGAACCGATTTATAACATATGTATGGTGTATTTGCCACATCTGCCAACATCACCACTGCTGGGTCCATCATCATCATCATCATCATCGTCATCATCATCATCATCATCAATGTGGTACAGATTCATATGTATGGTGTATTTGCCACATCTGCCAACATCACCACTGCTGGGTCCATCATCATCATCATCATCATCGTCATCATCATCATCATCAATGTGGTACAGATTCATATGTATGGCGTATTTGCCACATCTGCCAACATCACCACTGCTGGGTCCATCATCATCATCATCATCATCGTCATCATCATCATCATCATCATCATCAATGTGGTACAGATTGATGACACCAGCACGTGTGCCTTACAGCCATGCCCTGGATTGTCTTGCAACTGTTGTAGACCAATATGGCATGAGACATTGCTTCGACATTGCTCTGAGCCTAGCAGCTGTAGTACCCCTGCCCACTCTATTACGGATCACCAAGTCAGTCCTGCAGCTGAATTTTAAGTACCCTGTGATTGCTGTTTTGGTCAGAGGAACTCACAAGTCAGCACTGCTAACTTGAATGTGGGTTACTGAGGTCCTGCCAATTTTTTTCAGTGCCTGTGAAGGCGTTTTGGAAAGGACTGTGACCCACGGTATCCTGCCATTAAGTATAACACAGCTCTACACAGTGAGCCCATGCACACCCCAAAAGGCAGCAGTGATGATGGGTAGGAGATGAGCACCTTCCCAGTTTTGTGGAACTGGCATGATATCCCAGGGCTTTTCCATCATAGCGTGGTTTGGAACTTTTGTCAAGGGTGTCATACTCAATCATTTTTCGAACTTGCAGGAAAAAGGATATAGTAAGGTACTCAGGCATGTACTCCACTTTGATATATACTCACATGTCTACAACCCACTTAATGGGGGTTCCAGTTTCATCCCTCTTCTGAAAGATATGACTGCTGAATTTTGTGTATTAATGTCTGGAATCTAGATGAGAGGTTTGTATATTGCATTACATGGTCGCTTCTGGCTATTGACAGAAATTACCCCAAAAGATGTACAGCATACAAGTAAATATGAAACAGCCAATGTCTGTGGGCATTATCATTTCCCCATAAAAGCCCAGGACTTTCCAAATCTGGGGGGCAGAACCCTAATTATTTGATTCACATTTACACCCTGAGTGTTGATAAGCCAGTAGATGATGACTGTGAGCACTCTGTGTAGAACAAAGATGTAAAGCATAAAGTAGTTGTACCCCTCCATTTTTCTAAGTTAGCCAGTCAGTACCCCAAAGATGTTGATTTCTTGTTATTCTCTGAGAGTGACAAGCAACACTACATGGGGATCAAAAGCATGTCCCACCTACTTTCCACCCAGTTCTGCACAAACAGATGTTCAAGGTATTTTGCTGTAGATGTCTCAATTTGTTTACCAAGAGAGAGTATCTTCAAAGGCACCTCATTGATTACTTGAGAAAGGGACCAGTACATGTGGAAATGTGTACCAAAGATAAAAAGTTCTTAAAATTGAAGAATGCTCACCACCAGGAGTGATGCCCCTTTTCCGTGTACACTGACTTTAAGTGCCTCATAGCTCCTGTTATGCATTGTGAAGACGACCCCACTGCCTCCTATACTACCTTCACAGAACAGCACATACCATATGGTGCAGCATATTGACTTGTATGCTTGTATGATTCTAGTTGCAATGAATAATCCTGCAAGATGGCTGCTGGGTGAGCTTGAAAAGCTTGTTTCGGAAGTTGACAGTATTTATTGCAACAACATTCCCATGACTGACTCACTGGAGAATGATGCCTTGTATAAGCAGCCAGTTGAGTGTCGTATTGATGGGCTGCCATTCAATTAAGAAGCACAGACACCAGTAGAGATTATTGTCATCTGACAGTGAGGTTCCGTGACACAGCTCACAGTGCATGCGACTTGAAATACCAACTTCCATAATATACACCCATCATCTTTCACAATTTGAGTAGGTATGAAACCCATTTTCTTGCTCTACATTTGGGTAATTTTGGTTTGAAGGACAATAAGGTCAGTGTCATCCCTGACACTGATGAAAAATACATTTTTTCCCAAGAACAATGCTCAGATTCTTGGATTCACTTCACTTCATGCATGTGTCTCTTCAGAAACTTGCTGAAATGATTGATCAGGAGGATATACATATTGCCAGAGCTGCATATCCCAATGACTATAATTTTCAGCTTGTGATGAAGAAGGGGGTCTTTCCATATGAATACCTGGATTCTGTGGAGAGACTCGATAATATCACATTACCCAAGATAACCAATTCCCCAGTAAACTAACAGGCACTGTCATAACAGATGCAGAGTATGAGCACATGGTGAATGTTTATCAGGAGTTCAGCATCCCTAATTTAGGAGGATATGCTAGATCATACAGGAACACAGACGTGCACCAGCTTGTGGCTTATTAGAGAAGTTCCGGAGTGTGTGTCTGGTCATGTACTCTCTGGATCCTGTATTCTAATTCACCAGTCTAGGGCTTTTGTGGGACACAATGTTAAGGAAGGCGCATGAAAACATGAAACTTTTGACTGATGTGGACATGCTGATCTTCCTTGAATGTGGAATTTGCAGGGGACTTTGACAGTGCATGCACAGGAACACGACAGTGAATAATCTATGAATGTTCAAGAGGGAGTATAGCCCATCTGACTATTTAAGTTACAGCCTTTACCTGGATGGGCATGCCATGAAACAAAGCCTACCATTTGTAGGGATCCAATGGATGTCCAAAGGGAAATCCCCAGACTGAAGGAAAACATCTATGATGTGGCTGAGGATCTTGGTCAGTGATATGTTCTGGAGGTAGAACTTAAATATCCCACCCATTTGCATGACTTCCACAATGATCTACCACTGCATCCGGAGCACCTACTCCCATGAAATGGTTCCATCTTGAAACTTTTGACATTGTATGGGAACAAACAGAGATACAACCTCCACAACAGAAACCTCTAGCAACGTCTCAGCTTGGGGATGGAACTTAGAACACCAGCAAAATCTCCTGCAAGCAGTGTTCCTGGTTGAAGGAGAACCCTAATGTTAACACCAAACAGAGGGTTGTCATGATATGTCATTTTGAAAAAGATTTTTACAAATTAATTAAAATTAAATTTTTGGAAAAACCGTGGAAGATGTTAGAGAATACTGTGAGAATCATTTAGTTTACTAGTGGGGCAGATGTTTAGATGCGGGTAATTATATCGCCAGACCAAATTTGAAACTGATCACCATCTTCAATGAAGGACTAGTCACTGCAGAGATGGCAAAGTTTACAGTGCACTTAATGAAGCCTGTCGGTGTGTGTTTTGGACCTCTCCAAACTTTCATTATGAGTTTGTGAAGCCAAACATCACCAATCTAAGTAACTAGTACTTTATATGGATACAGAATATTTCATCTACTGGATAAAAGGCTGTGATCCATATGGAATAATTACATACAATAACAAAAAAGTTTGACATATCTGGATATGTGGCTGACAATCCTCTTGGAATAACACCACCAAGGTTGTTGGGCTGATGAAAGATGATGAGAATGGTTCACAGATTGAGGTGTTTGTAGGGCTCAGGCTGAAAATGTTACATACGACATAGATGCAGGAGCCACCCAGAGATGGGCTAAGCATGTTCATCATGATGCCTCAATGGCTATCTCAATGAAGGTTTACAAGGCGTGTCTGGTCCAGGACATTGGCACCGCTCCACATGTGGTGCATCAGGTAATCTTTCAATTGAGAGGCCATGAAGTAGAAACTGCACTTCAGCTGAAAGTAAGCCTGTCCCACCATGACAACAAGCAGTTCATCTGTGGGTACAGGATCGGCACCCTCCCATACTTACACTATTCATTGGAGTGATTATTTGTAAATAGTTGATGTGTGTATGCATGAGTGTGTGCAAAATAGTTGGATGAACCACAAGTCATAGTCATGTGTATGAGTATGAATGGTCTGATTGCATGCTATGTGTGTGTATACAGTATAGTGTGCACCATGTACACAACTGCACATAATGTGTGTGTGTGTGTGTGTGTGTGTGTGTGTGGAGGGGAGGGGGGGAGGGAGGTCATTCTTAAACTCTGCCGATAGTTCCTGTGTTTCCCAAATATATACTGTATATAGAGCAAAGAAAAGCACTGATTAAATGTGTATATTATATATATTGAAAGAAACATGATGTTGCTTCAACCACTATGACGTGATTAGTGACTTGTAAATGGGATAAAACTTGAAACTCTGTACTATTAACAGACAGTGCCTCTGTCAGTGTATCTTGTTTTTAGCGCATGTTATTCAAATTTGAAATTGTCAAAACATTGTTAAACACCAAAAAATTAGCCATGCAAATTCTTGTGTATAAAAAAAAGATACATAAATAAAAGAAAAAATATTGATAAACAACAAAGAAACTGGTGTAAAAATTGTATTGCAAAAAAAGAAATTGTTCTTGTGGGCCCCATTAACCACCAAAATGACGTTTTTCATCATTTTATTATAGCAAACTGTACTAATACCGGCGTGTTGCATTCTGAAACAGTGTGTATTCATAGGAGAAGCCCAGTGTCACTTGAAGCTTGTTGACTGCTGTTGAGTACCGCGGTTGCATCTAGTTTCGTGTGTTATTATTATTATTATTATTATTATTATTATTACAAAGGGAAGATAATATGAATAAAATTCATCATTCATCCAAAGAAATAAGCTAAATGCTATATATAGCAGCAAAAAGCTGCAACAGACATATTCAAAATCCATAGCTTTTTGGAGAATGGCTAAACAGTGCCACAGTGATCTGGCACAACTGGTTTCTTCCACCATAACACAGTGTTACTTTAATTCTGGAAACCAAAACATCTTGAGAAAGGTTGTGACGGTGATTTTTGTTCGTTATTATTTATATATGGACACCGTTGCATTTACTTGAATTGGAGATTTGTGGTTTATCTGTTATTTTCCCCTTTTTCACTGTTCGTTTCCACTTGAAAATGTAATTTTACAGAATGACAAGAGGCTGCTAGTCACACAAAAGAATAGCACAGATATGACTGAAAGTTGAAGTAGAAGCATGTGACCATTATAGTCACTGTGATGAAAATGGCTTTAAAATAGATGGTTGGTCCCAAAGTAATAGACAAAGGATGTTTCTGGACCCATTTATTATTCATTACCCGTTTTGGGCTCACCCTATCTTCAGATGACTTGGTAAGCAGTTAGAGTATTGTGGCCGTTGCTTCCTGTGATGAGCCTATTAAGTTTCCACCAGTGCCTATGGCAGATAGCTTCTCGCTCCCAGCTCACATATTTGAACACTGTTAAAATCAAATGGTGAAACAAATGAACAAAGCTGATCATAACAACATTTGAAGAATTACTCGCTAAAGACATAGGCATAGGCATTGGCATTGGCAGGAACTGAATAGGCTCATCGCAGGAAGCAACAGCTGCAGTAGGCTATAATAACTGCTTACCAAGTCATCAGAAGATGGGCAGATCCCGGAACAATGAATAATAAAAGGGTTCAGAAACATCCTGTGCCTATTATTTTGCAACCAACCAAAATGTCTTAAAGCCATTTTCAACAGAGGAATGATTTACATTTTTTTGTACATTTGCTTTCAGTGACCTGCCGTAGATTTAATTTTAAACAATAGACTTCCAGTATACTACGTACTTGTCATATGAAATTTTTTTCCCACTTCACACTACGCTTTCCCTGTCAAATCCCTCCTGCAGCTTGCAGTAGAATAAAATGGAATGCTTTTCATTTCTCGTACAAAGCCAGTATTCAGAACCTGTTTGTTCATTTTCGCATTAAACCAATACAGAGCTGTGTTCAAGGACTCGACACAACTCAGTCGCTTTCCAAAATAAAACATCTTTAAGTGTTTGAATGACTTACTTACCGTATTCATTTTTTTTCCTTGTTGTTCATGTTAGTTCGTGAATACATCAATCCACGTTCCTTATGTTCGAATTCTGTCCTTGTAATTTTCTAGAGCTTTGTTCCACAAAACAGGGCATTCTTCCATTTAAGAAATTAATTGCTCAGTGTGTATTTCCTAAGCCATGTATATGTCCATGATAAGAAGTTGCGAAAACAAAAAGAAAAGCAAATAACAGTAGAACGGATTAACTGATGGACACACTGTTGTTGCCTTGGAGACTAGTGTGCTGTGCCTAAAGCCTAGATTACATGACAACACTAAGTTGCAGGGAACTGCGCTACTGGTCACTGCGCACACGTGCCGCACGTATGTGCAACTTGTTGGTGAAACTAAACACTTTCGGCGTGTTCCACTTTGGCGACACTAGTTGCATGAGTTTTGAGGTTATGTGAGTTTGTAGAGTGTAGACAAACTGAAATATGGAGTGATGAATGGAGAATAATGTTCGCTCTTTGGATATATATACTTGCATAGGTGTTTGTGGGATTTCATTGATGTTGATTACAAAAATAAGCAACATATTGCTGCTGCTGAGACCATCATGTGCAGTCATAACATAGATGGTTTGACAATGTCTGAGCTGCACTGCAAAGTTTATTGAGTGAGGAGCACATATACAACTGAATTAAAAAAAAACACAAGCAAGTCTAATTCTAGCTGTGGCGAAGCTCTCATCTACAAGACTAAAATCGCATCATTCGAGTTGGCCAACTCTTTGTTAGGGAATATTGTTGACAGGCGGGAAAGCTATACAAATTCAAGAAGCTGCATTCTTTATTCAATATTAATCTATTTAAAACCTTGCTGCAGTGCTCCACATTCACATATGTTAGAATTTTGAAATATTGACACTGTAAAGATCTCTCTTCAAGAGAGTAGTTTGCAAACCATTCTCTTCTTAATGCGGCCTGCTTTGAGTAATTATTGCTGCTAATGTTAATAATTATTACCGTTAATGATAATAATTATTGGTGTTATTGAAATAGCGTCATCACCAGCTAAAACCATATCTTATAGCATGCCGAGTGTTCTTGATTGTAATGCACGCAATATGATATGTAATTTCAGTTCTGGCAACAGTGCCTCATGCATTACAGTGCCTTAATTCCTTATCACATAATTAACTCTATTTAGAAGAAACATGAACAGTTCTGGCAACATTCTAAGATAATTAAAAGAACTTCTCGGATCTTCCGTTATAAATTATTTCAGCAAGTATGCTGAGCAACTGAGTTGACATCTTTTCTTCATCCAGTCACGAATCTAAACATGTTTTTTATTTTTTTTCTTATGTAGCAATTCCACACAGCAAGCTGTAACTCCATCACAACTTGTGCAACTTGCAGCTGTCAAAACTTTCATTTCAGACACGACTCAGGGACCCACAAAACGATGAAACTGAAGTGTATACTGGTGTCAGCGTGTCTGCAGTCATATATGAAACCACTTGCATGCAACTCATTGCATGCAACAAGTGGCGCAACCCAATGTCGTCATGTAAACTAGGCTTAACAGGTGTGAAGCGCGATGTTCACCAGGCCACCATTATGCCATATGTCACTGGGTGAATGGCACAGCAGCCGTCCACTGCCATGGGAGTGCCAGGTTGCTCCATGGCTGCCGTTTGGGGGGCAACAGCCCATGCCTTATAGATGTGATAGGCGGCATATGGCTCTTCATCCGATGGTTGTGTACACTGTGCCATTTGGACAGCTGGCGGACAAATGTGAAATGGGGGTGACCAGCATTTGAGCATGTTTTTATTCAAGATGACAAACATCTGACCATGATCTTAAGGGAGGTTTAAGACACATTTGGTTGAAATAGATTTTAACTGCATAACTACATCACATTTTCTTGGAATGGGTGACAATGAAGACATAAAGATAACAAACTGGAGTATTTTGCTTTTGTTTTACTCCATTATGTCATACAGTATCATGTTTTTGGGTAAATTCACAAACCGAGAGAAAGTACTTAGAGCGTGAAAGCATGTAATCAGACTCACCTGTGGTGTAAATTCAGAAATGAGTAGTACACTTAAGTGTTCTAAATGTGTTTGTTATATTTTCAGACAGGTTCCACCTCTATGAAAATCCCCTCATTTTTGAGTGTATGGAAGAAAAATAAATCTAATCTGAACAAAACAATTTATTTTTTTCATGGTAGATAATACACAAATATAATCACAGTAAAATTTAAAGAAATTGTGTATACACTGACAGAAAAAAAAAATTGCAGCACCAAGAAGGAGTTGTGTGACAGAAACAAAAGTTGGTGGACATGTTTCTACATCTGAAAAATGACGTCTATTCAAATTTCGCACCTGTCACATAAGAGTGGCGCTAGTAACGCCACTAACAGGATGCAAATCAAGTTTGCTTCAAATACACGCTGCAACAGTTGTGAACCTTACCTATTTTTGAGACTGGACCTGATGAGTTGATGTTAGTCAACAATGCTTTTAAGGCGGCAGAAAAACCATTATCAACATCTCACTGAGTTTGAAAGAGGCCGTGTAATGGGACTATGGGCAGCTGGATGTTCTGCGACACTGCAGAAAGATTTGGCAGGAATGTAGCCACTGCACATGACAAGTGGCAGCAATCGTCACAAGAACATACGGCTGCAAGAAGGCCTGGCTCTGGATGGCCATCTACATCTACATATACATCTACATGATTACTCTGCAATTCACATTTAAGTGCTTGGCAGAGGATTCATCAAACCACAATCATACTATCTCCCTACCATTCCACTCCCGAACAGCGCGCGGGAAAAACGAACACCTAAACCTTTCTGTTTGAGCTCTGATTTCTCTTATTTTATTTTGATGATCATTCTTACCTATGTAGTTTGGGCTCAACAAAATATTTTCACATTCGGAAGAGAAAGTTGGTGACTGAAATTTCGTAAATAGATCTCGCTGTGACGAAAAACATCTTTGCTTTAATGACTTCCATCCCAACTCGCGTATCATATCTGCCACACTCTCTCCCCTTTTACATGATAATACAAAACGAGCTGCCCTTTTTTGCACCCTTTCGATGTTCTCCGTCAATCCCACCTGGTAAGTATCCCACACCGCGCAGCAATATTCTAACAGAGGACGAACGAGTGTAGTGTAAGCTGTCTCTTTAGTGGACTTGTTGCATCTTCTAAGTGTCCAGCCAATGAAATGCAACCTTTGGCTCGCCTTCCCCACAATATTATCTATGCGGTCTTTCCAACTGAAGTTGTTCGTAATTTTTACACCCAGGTACTTAGTTGAATTGACAGCCTTGAGAATTGTACTATTTATCAAGTAATCGAATTCCAATGGATTTCTTTTGGAACTCATGTGGATCACCTCACACTTTTTGTTATTTAGCGTCAACTGCCACCTGCCACACCATACAGCAATCTTTTCTAAATCGCTTTGCAACTGATACTGGTCTTTGGGTGACCTTACTAGATGGTAAATCACAGCATCAACTGTAAACAACCTAAGAGAACTGCTCAGATGGTCACCCAGGTCATTTATATAGATCAGGAACAGCAGAGGTCCCAGGACGCTTCCCTGGGGAACACCTGATATCACTTCAGTTTTACTCAATGATTTGCCGTCTATTACTATGAGCTGCGATCTTCCTGACAAGAAATCATGAATCCAGTCGCACAACTGAGACGATTCCCCATAGGCCTGCAGCTTGATTAGAAGTTGCTTGTGAGGAACAGTGTCAAAAGCTTTCCGGAATTCTAGAAATACGGAATCAACTTGAGATCCCCTGTCGATAGCGGCCATTACTTCGTGCGAATAAAGAGCTAGCTGCGTTGCACAAGAATGATGTTTTCTGAAACCATGCTGATTATGTATCAATAGATCGTTCCCTTTGAGGTGATTCATAATGTTTGAATACATGGCCATGGGGCACTACCGAGAGGGAAGACCATCATGTTTGGCATATGTCACTGGCACTTTGTACTGCATCTGCAAAAGAAATTTCAGCAGCAGTTGGCATCATAGCGATGCAACGAATGAGCGAGATCGCTTGTAGCGTGCATTCCACTGACCTCAAACCAACACCATTTGCGACTTCAGTGGTGTCAAGCGAGAGCCACTGGAGAGTAAGGTGAAGGTCTGTTGTGTTTTCCGATGAAATCTGGTTCTGACACTTTGCCAGGGATGACCATGTGTTATTTAGGAGGAGGCCAGTTGAGGACCTGCAAGCAACCTGTCTGCATGCTAGGCATACTGGACCTACACCTGGAGCTACGATATGTGGTGCGATATTGTATGACAGCAGAGCACTCTCGTGCCTATTCCATGCACCCTGACTGCAAATTTGTACGTCAACTGGTGATTCGATATGTTGTGCTGCCATTCATGAACAACTTTCCAGGGCATATTTTCCAACATGATAACACAAACCCACATATCGCTGTTGTAACTAAACATGGTCTTCTAAAGGGTGTCAACATGTTTCCTTGGCCTGCTCCATCACCAGATCAGTCTCCAATCAATGACATATGGGTCATCATCGGACGACAACTCCAGTGTCATCCACTAACAGAATTAACTGTCCCTGTACTGACCGACAGAGTGCAACAGGCATGGAGCTGCATCCAGAAGCTGTCATCTAGCATCATCTAGCATCTGCTCAACACAACACATGCATGTTTGCATGCTTGCATTCAACATTTCGACTGTTACCTTATCTCACACTTAAATTAATCCGTGATCATGCAATGTTAATCACTTAACTATTTCACCGAGACAAATGTATTCCCTAAATTACATTACTCTACATTAATTTTTTTGTGTGTTGCAATTTTTTCCCATCAGTGTAAATATTATGTGTATCCTACAATTACTTATTTACATCTACAGATTGAAGTTGTGGAAAACGTGCTTCAATCATTTATTTACACAGTCCACACAGGTATTATGTTTGACAGTATGAACAACTATTGCTAACTCACTGACAAACTTTTTAATGTCCATGCAGCCATTAACAAAATATCAACAGTACTTCACAGGATTAATATGTATGGCATTGTTCACTGACGATATATACGGGAGGAACAGACGATCAACCCGCAAACCGGGAGGATGAAAGAATGCTGTTATACGACAGATCCCGGGGAATGCGGGAGCATAGGTCACACTACCGCCATTTTTGTTTATAAAAACTTGGGAAATTTGTGGTAAGGTCTTATGAGACCAAACTGCTGAGTTAATCGGTCCCTAAGCTTATGCACTATTTAATATAACTTAAACTGACTTACGCTAAGGACAACACACACCCATGCTCGAGGGAGGACTCGAACCTCCAACGGGGGAACCGTGCGGCCCATGACAAGGCGTCTCACACTGCATGGCTACCCCGTGCACCCTGTTGTTTGTATTCAGATCGTGTAGGGGGGACGGGACAGGGCGGGACAAAACACACTATCCAATGCAAACTGGTGGACACTTCTGCTCACCACATTAGAATACACGATGCTACAGGCTATCTGTTTTCAGTTTAAGGTTTGTAAATCAAGTGCACATGCTAGACAAATAGTGCATTTTGTAATGCTTTATAAATTATGAATGCCTTTTATAAATTATGAAAATATAGATGCTCCGTTCGAACAGGCCTCGGAATACCCAACGGTTCTGACCAACCGCTGTGTCATCTTCAGTTGATAGGCAGCACTTGAGCATGTGGTCAGCTCATCATTTGCCTTTTCCAGTTTTAATGACCAGAGCCGCTACTTCTCAGTCAAGTAGTTCCTCAATTGGTCCCACAAGGGCTGAGTGCACCCCGCTTGCTAACAGCACTTGGCAGACTCTGTCACCCATCCAAGTGCTAGCTAGCCAAGCCCAACAGCGGTTAACTTCAGAGCTCTGACAGGAACCACTGTTACCACTGCGGCAAGGCCACTGACAAAAAATAAGTAGTTTATTACAAAATTAAGATATTACATTACCACGTGTATAAACAAATCCAACTTGTTAATCGTACGCTTTGCTCAAAATCCATGAGAAATGTTATGGAACTAAAATGTCAAAAAAAAAAATGGTTCAAATGGCTCTAAGCACTATGGGACTTAACATCTGAGGTCATCAGTCTCCTAGACTTAGAACTACTTAAACCAAATTAACCTAAGGACATCACACACATCCATGCCCGATGCAGGATTCTAACCTGCGACCGTAGCAGCAGCGCAGTTCCGGGCTGAAGTGTCTAGAACCGCTCGGCCACTGTGGCCAGCTGAACTAAAATGTCACCCAAATTAAAAGTATGGGTAACAATATTCTTTTTGCCCTACCATAGGACGCTTACAATTAGTATAAAGGTGCTACATACATGTATAAATATATCAATAGTGTATAAAATTTGTTTCTTTAACTGTGTGGATGTCAATATGAAAAAAAGTTGTCTTTGTTATATCTGAGACTTAACCTCCGTAATGTAGAAATATTCTGCGAAATATTTGTATATTATATTTGTCTTATATTTGTCACTACAAATTGTAAACTTTTTATCTTTTCTTGCACTCAACACGCGACATTTCGTATATATGCATACATTGAAATGGGAGATTATAACTTAAATGAAATCACTCTTTTTTATAAACTATAAATAAGTCATTGTATCTATAACCACAGATATCATTTTTAAATAATTTGTAAATGAAACATGTGTCATTAACATGCCTATAGTTTGCACCAGTTTCAGAGATGGCTGCCCTCATCTCAGAGTTGTGTCCTGTCTGTAACATGGAATGTTTATTTAAAATTGCTGCTGTTTTTTGTTGATGGCAGGTTTTATTTCTGTACGTAAGACTTACAATAATATGGTCCATCTCCATCAGCCACACGTATTAACAATAAAGTTGATACATCATCCTTGTATCAAGCAGGCATAGTGAAGAACATTTAACACCAATCCGACAAACATTTAACACCAATCCAACAAAATGTGCAATCCTAAAGTACTATTTCCAAATCTTTCATTTGATCCCCAAACAAATGTTTCTACTTCCTTTTTATTTATTTTTTTCTGCACATCGTGGATGGTGATACAACTTTTAAGCCTTATGATGCTAAAATACCTACAAACTGTTTTTCATCGTTCAAAGGTTAAAATAATGTGATTCAAATACAGCAAGAATTATTCCCTTAGATGATTGTTCTGTGTGTTGGAATAATCCTCCCACCCACATGAATCATGGACCTTGTCGTGGTGGGGTGGCAGATATCAAGGATTAGTATTACTGGAGGGAAGTGTGATGGTAACTATTATAGAGGGAGACCAAGAGATGACTGCAGTAAGTAGGTTCAATATGATGTAGGTTGCAGGAGTTATTTGGAGATGAAGCAGCTTGCACAGCAGGATAGAGCAGCATTCATCAGACCAGTCTTCAGACTGAAGCTAACAGCAACAATGGGTAGAAAAGAATTCAGTCTTCATCAGATATCCATTTCTGTTTCACTCATGAAACACTCCTATTAGAGAGGAGAACACAACAATAACAACTTTTACGAAAAGACAGAAAGAAAAAGGCATGTGTCACAAACGGCGGTCATTGCGATTCTCCAGGCTTGTCAGTGAAGTCGCGCAATGCTGTGGTGGGAGGGCTAGGTGGCCAGAAACTTGCAGGAGGTGGCTGCAGGTCATTTTGTAGATCTCGTTGGCCCTCTTTCAGTGGCAGTTCCTACTGTGAGGGGCTGGCTGCGTGCCACTGCTGGCAGCTACTGCCATCTGGTGACGCACTTCTACACTACCCAGGCCCGACCGAGAGTAGAATCCTCATTTTATAACTTCTGCTATCTTCCTAGGTGTGAGTGCACACTTTCTGTCCTCATTAGTAAACTTTAAAACAAAATAAAAATACTAAACAACACATACATAATATTCTTGACACATGCGAATATTGCATGGAATCTGACTTCTGTACAAATTTTGTGCTATAATGCGGTCACTGCAAATAAGTGCTGTAAAAAGTTTTTTATTTATTTTGTTATTTGATGATGCAACTGCAATAACATAAGAATTATCATATTCTCTCAAGTGTATTGAACATTTAATAATTGGTGACAGCTTTTATATCCTTTTAAATGTAGATATGCTTGAGATTTTTTTTTGATAGATTCCACATTCACAAAGGCAATTTCATTTGGGATCTGTGGAAGGTATATTAGCATATCTGTTATTGTGCTGTAAATATTTATTGTGTATTCTTGTTTTCTGACATGTTCTACATCGCAGGGGATCTCCTGTCTATGGATCAGTTGGAACGAAAAGGTCATCTAATTTAATCTAAACAAAGAAAAGCTGCTAAAATACCCAGCATGTATTTAACCATGCATTTTATAGATAGTCTTTCTTACAAAATTGCCAATATCTCTACATGCTCAAATATTAGAATAAAGTTTTATACAAATGATGCAATTTTTTAACAAGAGTGGTCCTATTGAAGATGGTATGCCCTTGCTTTCTTTTGAATGTTGAACTAATTTATTCACCCAGTTATAGAGAACATACTTTAATGTATGGTAGACTCCAAGTCTTGTCGCAACTTGGTATATTGCACATACATGAAAATCGTAACTAGGTAAAAGAAGTAATAAGTGACAGAAAAAAATCTTAGGACCAACCATGTTCCTTTAAATTTGTAGTTTGACATCCACATAGCCACCAAGTCACACAGAATAGACAACTACAAACCTTTCCACATGAAGTCTGGAATATATGGGCTAAAAAGTGAAGTCTGTCCAAAATTTTACATGGGCCAAACAAGCAGAATCACTAAAATGAGATTTAAAGAGCACCTTGAAGCACTTTGCTAGAACAGCATAAGTAAGTCCATGTTTGCTGCTCAAATTGCTAAGGAGAGACAGTCTGGTAGTTTAAAGAAGCAGCATGTGTGACTGTGCCCCATGCAAAATGAGCTGTGGCATTGTTGTGGAATAAAAACACCTCCTTGGATATCTTCTCACTATAATTCGTTTTGGAAACTTCCTGTTACTTTTTCAGGAGGTTTTGGTTGTTGGCTTCTGTGATGGCCTACCCCCTACAATAGTAATCTGTTAGCACCATACTGTGGCAGTCCCTAAAAATTTCATCATCAACTTGAACAGTGCTTTGCCTTTTCCACTAAATAGCGAATCGCTGTGCTTCCATTGCTTGCTTTGCTCATTTGTGTCTGCATCATAGTGATACACCAAGCACTCGTCCTTGGTGATTAGGTTGCTAAACTAGATATTTGGATTGATGTGACACAGATGCCCACCTTTGTAGCTGAATTTGCTAATGCACACCTGCTTGTCACACTCAGCTAGGAGGTCAGTAAATTCGAATCCTGGTGGTGGACGATACTTTCACTGTCACTATTTCGCTCCCTCAAAGTCCCTAATTATCAGTCTTTACATCAATGTCCTGGATTAAATTCCAAACCTCTCCACATTATCTCATGAACTGAGGGCATGTGACACTACTGATGGTGATTCATCCATCAGATGGGATTGTTTAGTTTGTTGGCGTCCTTAATGCTGTTTGCAACTAATAGCCTATCTGCCAGCATCAGGTTCCCCCCCCCCCCCTCCCTCCCTCTCTCTCTCTCTCTCTCTCTCTTCTCTCATCAACATAACAGAACACAAACATAACAGAACACAAATGTAATGTTACACTATAGATCCATCATGACACTCACCTCATCTCCAAAAATACACTTTTGACCCAAGTCTCACATATTCACAAGGAAAGGAGCCATTGCATGCGGTGGAAGAACACCCTTTCTGCTAGGGATCTGAACCCATCCTGTTGGATTTCCCAGCCAACAGAACCATATGACATTTACATTTTTACATGATACAGATGTGACATTTCCACTGCTGCATTAGTTTGATGGGCTTGTTGATTTATGTGAGCAGCTGCAACACCCAGAAAAGAAAATATAACTTTACGATGCACACATAAAAAAAAGTTTTGCATCACCCCGTTTCCCAGAACTCCTGAAGATAGACGTTGACTGTGGATATTGTATCACAGACACAGTCCCTTTTAACGTTCAGAGATGTCACTAAACTTGCCCAAAGATGTTAGCAACCATGCATGAGCAGTGCCTATTACATGGAGGAGGTCTGATAGCTAATCAGTTCCAGTCATTCCACCAGGAAGGAGGAGGAACACGGCTCATGTTTTCTATAGTTCAACCATGCCTAGATGGTCAATACAGCAATTTGATTGTATCTGAATTGTTACTTTGTGCCAGGAACGGCTCTCAGGTGTCTCAGACTGAACCAAAGCAATGTTTTTTGGACATGGAGGAGATACAGAGAGACACGAAATGTCGATGACATGCCTCACTCAGGCTGCCCAAGGGCTACTACTGCAGTGGATGACCGCTACCTACAGATTATGGCACAGACGAACCCTGACAGCAATTCCACCATGTTGAATAATGCTTTTTATGCAGCCACTGGACATCTTGTTACGACTCAAAGTGTGGATAATAGGCTACACGATGCGCAACTTCACTCCCAATGTCCACGGCGAGGTCCATCTTTGCAACGACACCTTGCAGCTCATTACAGTTGGGCCCACAACATTCTGAATGGACCACTCAAGATTGGCATCACGTTCCCTTCACTGATGAGTGTCGTATATGCCTTCAACCAGACAATTGTTGGAGACGTGTTTGGAGGCAACCCCGTCAGGCTGAATGCCTTAGACACACTGTCCAGCAAGTGCAGCAAGGTGGAGGCTCACTACCGTTTTGGGGCAGCATTATATGGGGCCGATGTACACTGCTGGTGGTCATGGAATGCGCCGTAACAGCTGTACGATACTTAAATGCCATCCTCCAACCATTAGTGCAACCATATCAGCAGCATATTGGCGAAGCATTCGTCTTCATGTATGAAAAATCATGCCCCCATCATGCACATCTTGTGAATGACTTCCTTCAGGGTAATGACATCACTCGACTAGAGTGGCCAGCATGTTCTCCAGACATGAACCCTATTGAACATGTGTGGGAAAGATTGAAAAGGGCTGTTTATGGACAACATGACCCACAAACCACTCTGAGGAATCTGCGCCAAATCGCCATTGAGCAGTGGGGCAATCTGGACCAACAGTGCCTTGATGAACTTGTGGATAATATGCCATGACAAATACAGGCATGCATCAATGCAAGAGGTCATGCTACTGGGTATTAGAGATACTGGTGTGTACAGCCATCTGGACCACCACCTCTGAAGGTCTCACTGTGTGGTGGTATATGTAATGTGTGGTTTTCATGAGGAATAAAGAGGGTGGAAATGATGTTTATGTTTATGTCTATCCAAATTTTCTGTACAGGTTCTGCAACTCTCAGAACCGAGGTGATGCAAAACTTTTTTTGAAGTGTGTAACTTCTTCTGGACAACTCCTATTATCTACAAATTTCTATTTAAAAACTGGTAGCCTGTATATAAAAAATTTGAAAGCGACTTATTTTTATGTATATTTGCATAAGTAGTACTAGTGAAATAATGTATTCACTGATGTTAACACTAATCATGTATACATACCCTGTAACTGACTTGCACCACATCATTTTGAGAAAAGAATCATTCAAATTATCCATGGAACATATAACTAACTAACCAGTGGATGGCAACATTTATGATGTTGAAAAGGTTGAAAACTAGTCTGTGACTAAATTTCACTTTTTCCAGTATCAATTTGGGTGTGATATGCTGTCTGGCTGCACTAGAGTCTACACTTCTCTTATGATTCCTGATTCTTTACAGACAGGTGGTCTGATATTTCATTTTTTGTCATTCAGATTAGTCTAACACTCTGACCACACTGGAAGCATCCAAACCACCTAACATCTCTGCCATACGAGGCTCTGTTGATATTGTACACTTCCATAAATGTAGCATGGACTGCTGTAGCACTGATCCCCTTCAAATACAGAAAATTAATTACTGCAGTATACTCGTCTCTATCAGCGGGCTACGCCATTTTATTTTGGACCTTCAAGCTGGGTGCTACAGTTCTGAGGTACAGGGATACCAGTGTGTACCAGGACTATAAAAATGTATCTGTCAACACACACACAACTAATTGTGTAATTTTTTTTTTCAGTCTGATAATTAAAATTTATGTCTACTTTTCTTAAGCTAAGGGCTGGTCACTGCTGCTAGTCCTCTATAATCATAATCTCTGAGCATGCTTCAGTGGTCCCTATTATGTATGTTGGAGGAATGTGTGTGACAGAGAGCTTGGACCTTAGCATAACAGCATGGAATGTGATGATGACATGATTTAAAAAAATAGAAGTAAACCCAATCTCGTAATGTGCAACGTGCCAGTGTGGTATATTTCTGTTGAGGTAAAACAGTCATTAATGATCCAATTCTGGGCAATAGCCAGACATCAGTTGTATTATAATTGCTCAGATAATGCAGGGCTCAGTATGGATCAACTTGTATTTCCCATGAATATCAGTGATCTGGTAAAACATCAACTCTCTGACATTCCTGCGGCCAGAAAAAGATCCTGCAAGAACAGGACCAATGCAATTGAAGAGAATTGTTCAACATGATAGAAGTGCAGCCCTTCCCCAAATTGCTGCAAATTTCAATGTTGGCCCATCAGCAAGTGTCAGTGTGTGAATCATTCAATGAAACATCATCGATATGGGCTTTTGGAGTTGAAGGCCCACTGGTGTACCCTTGATAACTTCAAGTCACAAAGCTTTACACCTTGCCTGGGCACGTCAGTACTGGCACTAGACCATTGATGACTGGAAACATGTTGGCTGGTTGGACGAGTCTCGTTTCAAATTGTATCGAGCAAATGGACGTGTACAGACAACCTCAGGAATCCGTGGACCCTGCATGTCAGCACGGGACTGCTCAAGCTGGTGGAGGCTCTGTAATGGTATGAGGCATGTGCAGTTGGAGTGATATGGGACCCCTGGTATGTCTATATACGACTCTGACAGGTGACACACACATAAGCATCCTGTCTGATCACCTGCATCCGTCCTTGTCCATTGTGGACTTAGGAAATTCCAGCAGGACAATGCAACACCCCCCAAGTCCGAATTGGTACAGAGTGGCTCTAGGAACACTCTTTTGAGTTTAAACACTTCTGCTGGCCACCAAACTCCCCAGACATGAACATTATTGACCATATCTGTGATGCCTTGCAACATGCTGTTTAGGATAGAGCTCCATCCCCTCATACTCCATTGTACTCCATTGGCTACTAAAACTGCAGCACCAGGAATGATAGCAAATAACTAAATTTTTATTTATTGTGCATAAATGTTACATTAGGAAGAATACTTTATTAAATTTGCAGATGATTTTGGAGCATACAGGGTGCAAAATTTAGTAATCAGAGCTGTCTCCTCTGGCAGGAACAATGACTCTAACCCACGTGGCCATCAACTTCACTAAGCTTAGATGTCATTCCAGGCTGGTTCTACCTATCGCTCATCAACCCATGACCAGATGTTTTCAGTGGGTGGGAAATCTGGTGAACTGAATTGCCATAGCGACAACTGAAAACACTCTGTATTGAGATAGGTTAGGATGCCACTGCAGCATGCAATCTTGTGTTATCTCATTGAAAGGTAATGCCATGGGCACCACAAAAGGAGGGCACAGCCACTGGCCTCAGCACTTGAAAAATGTAACAGTTGCTGTTTGTGTTATTAGTTATGTGAACTGGAGCTGATTGTGTTGTGGACATTAAGCATTGTGTAGCATTAAGCCAGGTGCTAGGCCCACCTGATGATGACAAATGGTCTGCTCAAAACTTCCACATATCATTATACTCCTGAGACCATCAATTTTATATTCACATGACAGTTGTGTACATAAAATATGGGCATCACGCACACGTACATAAAAAGCACCATGACCTTTAAATTTTGACATTCATTAATTTTTTTTCATTACAGGCCAGTGTGATGAAGGATGACATGTCAACATCACAGAGTATGACTGATATGGTTCACATGGATGCTTCAGAAATGTCAGATTCACAGAAGAATGTTGAACCTTTGTTCATGGCAATTGCTGGATTTATTGGGATGGCGGTGATGTACATAGTTTCAGTACTGTTTCTACCAAAATTTGGTTCTCTAAGATCACGTGAAATTGTTGCTCTGAAAAGTGCACCTGATGATCTTTCTGGCTTAACAAAAGTTGTTTTTGAAGCTTTAGATGGCAAGGACTGCAGTGAGCGGATAATATGTGAAATAGGCCAGACCATCCGAAGAATGCAACTAGACAGGAAATCGATAAGGTAATTATAGTTGAGGTTCCAGAAATGCTTAAGTCCAAAACATTTTTGTAATGCATATATAAAACTTGGAATATGTTAATAGTTTCAGTGACTTCCAAAAGTCGTCAATCCTCCTCCTTCCCTGTATGTACATACTAGAAATCTGTAAGTGTGTTACTAACAATTTAAAAGACATACATGAACATTTTAATACTCATGAATATGATACAATATGAAAGGAAAAGCTTCAGGGCAGTCAGTAAGGACTTCAGTCTACAAAAATTCCATAATAAACAATGGCATACAAATTTACAGTAATCTTCCACATAGGTAAAAATCATATCATTCATTCATTCTCTTTTTGCAAAACCTTAAGGGCAGTCTGATTAGAGCATTGCTTGTATTCAGTAGCAGAATTTTTACAACATTTGTGATACAAGAAGAGACTCGAAACAAGACAGTGCAGCTACTGCAAGTAGAGCAAACTCTTTCATGGATGAAGCTAAATTCTTTGTATCTACTGAAATAATACTGTATTTTAATTGTGTTGTGTTGTGTTACTGTTTCGTTATGTGCTTGTTCTGTGTCCCACAATCTGCAAAGATTTTTTGGATGAATGAATAAGTAAATATAATAAAGTGTTTTGAGACACCACTGAAGAGCACACAGCATCCAAAGTGACTAAGATTTGGAAATTATGAACTGAATTAAATAGATGGCACATTCAGAAATCAACAGATAAGAGATTTTTTGAGATTTTTCATCTTGGAATGAAACACAGAGAAACAGTTAATTAATTAATGTGAATGTCTTATTATGTTACAAGGGGGGTGGGGGGGGTGGGGAGATAACTACTTTTTGTTTAAGATTTCAGTAGTAGCTTCCACAATCTCAGACTA
Source organism: Schistocerca cancellata (assembly GCF_023864275.1). Classification (NCBI taxonomy): domain Eukaryota; kingdom Metazoa; phylum Arthropoda; class Insecta; order Orthoptera; family Acrididae; genus Schistocerca; species Schistocerca cancellata. The sequence goes on along the minus strand of NC_064629.1, from coordinate 348,435,440 downwards.
CCTGACTATCCAGTAAGCTAATATATTCCACTTTGTCAACATTGTGATGAACTTAAGTGAGAGGTAATGAAATAGATTTCTTCTGTAACTGGTTGAAGTTATCTCCAGATCATATAGACTATCACATCATATAAAACAACCTTTTCCCCATTATACCCACTCCATTGCCTTCTTCATAAGTGCTATACAAGGTGTACCAGGAGGAATAATCAATATTCAGGAATATGACAGGCATGCTCATTTGAAGCGAACAACTTCATATGGACACGTGCCCTATTCTGAATGGATTCTGAGATAGAAGACATCTAATGTACATTTGTTTTTGGGGGTCATGGAGGCTGCTACCCTCATTAGGGAATGTACGGAGGCACTCAGACAAGCAACACAACATGTTCTTCCAGGAGTGTACAAATGCATTAAAGTTGATGGTGGGATATTTGAACTTTCATCATTATTGTACAACAGCTGTAATGTGACATGTACAATAATGCATGGAAGTGAATGTCTTAAAAATACATATTTTTCAATCGATACTTTGTGAAATGTATATTGTAATGTTTAGACCTACTAACTGTTGTACATGTGTATACCTAAGAATTTACTGAATAATACATAAAGTAAAAAACAATGTACATTAAATGTGTTTTATCTCAAAAAAGAAAAGAAATCATTGGAATAGAGTGTATGTTCACACAAACATTTTTTCTTAAAATGAGTGATCCTCACATATCCCTGTATATTGGCTGTTTCTCCTGGCACACCATGTATAGGGTGTAATACAGTATGCTTAATTTTTGAGCTTTACCTCACCTTTGAAAAAGTTAGTTTGTATTTGTCATTTCATTGGCTGAGGGCCCCAGCAGGAATGTTACTTTCCAGTATCTAATTTATTTCATTCATTGCTTACAAAACTGATTACTAGCTATAACAGTTTCAACTGTGTAGTCATAAATAGCCCACTGGCCAAGCAATATTTAGCATCATGGCTAGGCAGTTGAAACAAGTGTAGTCACTACAGAAATATGTGAGCCTCGACTGAAATAAACTATATAGTTAAAAAAATTACATCAGAAATAGACAACTATAAGACAGACTGGTTGAAAAGCAGTAGATTGGCGAAACTTTCATTATACTTACCTGAATAATTCAAAAAAATATTACTTTTTTAATTTTCTTTTCTTTTCTGTTCCGCATAAGAAAATTTTGGTTCAAGAAACATTTCATTGGCCACTCTGAGCTGAATTACTCTTTCTTCTCTTTGGTATGAAACTGGTTTGATTCATTTGTAACACTTTTAATTCATTTGCTGAGTCAGTTAATAACAGCAACAGTGTTTATTGTCCCTTTGATTCATGTGGCATTTACTCCATGGTATTACAATGTTTAAGCAGGCAGAGGTACATTGTCCCGTGCTGCAGTAACACTAATTCTAAGTTCAGGTTTGTCATATGATGTAATTCACCCTTTTTATTACACACACATTTCTTTTCATTAATTATGGGAATTCTTAACCTTTAAGGTCTGCAATGAATTGTGTATATTAGGAAATAGTAAAACAAACAGTACAACAATGAACACTGAATGTTCCTTCACCTGAGAAGCAAATGACTCAAATGTGAATCCATTAACATCTACATCTGAGTTAATTTATCTTAAAGTGATAGACATCTTCCCAACACATACTGGTGTGCATGATTAAGGAGTAAACGGGAAACAATTTGTTTGGTTAATGCAATTCTTCAGCTCTCCCCAGTGTATATGATTTATGAAAAATACTTGTATGTGTTGCAGGATTATTCTGAAAAACACGAAAAATATTTTGACAACAAACAGAGTTGTTATTATTAGGTGCACTAGTTGTCTGATGCCAGGACTCTGGAGTGGTCTCACGTATTCAGAGACAGAAAACACAATTGCCAAATTAGAGCAGCCGAAAATTATATTAATCAGCATTGGTTTAGCAAACCAGCAATTCCTTGTGCTCTCTAACCTGTACCACTGGGTGGTAAGAGACCACCAAGGAGGATGCAGATAAGCCACTATCAGCTACACTTATATTGTATCACGCCAAAATGAGAGCAGTACTGGGCAGCATGTGTTCCCAAGTTGAGAATGTCATCAATAGCATCTGTCATAAACCAGCCAAACAATCAGAGTATTGGAGACTGAATGTCACTGGCACACATATTTGAAACATTGTGACAGATTGATTATTCGAGAAAACTGCTTGACAGCTGTACACTCCATTGATTTAGATCAAACAAAGATGCTGGGTTGGACCTTTAACTTCAGGGACTCAGTCATATAAGAAGCCACTGTAATAAAAATTGCTGAAAATCTTAGTAAGTGGCCTTTCATAAGGCCTGGAATCTTGCTCTGCCAAGCCATATTGTGCAGTCAAAAACTTGCCACCCTGTTCTGTATTGGTGTTGTGTTTTCACAGCTCTGGGGATATGGGGGACGTATCGCTAGCATTCAGTAATAAAATTATAAATGTCAGACAACTAAACAGAAACTAACTGAACAAAATGGATGTTCCACAGCTGTGGGTGGTTGATACTGTGACAATAAGCTTGAGCATAATGCTGAAGTATGAACCTAGAGCAGAATGCATAGGTCAGTGCTGTGGTGTGCAGAAGAAATGGGAAATATAAAAAGATATAAACTGAAATTACTTTAGTGTCTTTGTATCAGTCTAGAGTCTTATGATAACTCAGTCTGTCATAGAAATATGTGCATGCCTGCAACAATAACTCACCATTCACCTCAGAAATTTTCTACAGTGTACAGTATTTGGCTTACTTTTACTTTTGGTCTATAACTCATCACAGTTTTGTCGCTATGTACATTTGAAAGTATTGTGTAGCTTCCCCGAGTCCGTTACTTCTTTACATTGTCGTAAGACATGACTGCAACTTATTATCAAATTTAATTGGCTGCATTCTCTCACTGATTTTATGTTAATGCCAAAGTAATGATACTGTTTGTGCAATTTTGTTATCTAACAATGATTTACCATATCCTTGAAAGACTGGGACAAAAACACTTCCAATGGATGGCTCTTTAAGGCAGGCTGTTTCAGCTGGAGTGCCTGGCAGCTGGGCATTTGTGGGTAGAGATGAGAAGGAAAGGAAAAACAGCTGTTGCATGGTAGTCAGGATACCAGAACTATGCTGTATTGTGCTGTTTCGGCTGAGTTCTCCACATGTGTACAGGGGTGGGCATATGGTTCATGTATGCTCAGAACAAGGTGTGAATGAGGTACAATAGTACTACTTCGCAGACAGCCTGCAGATAAGCTGATTGGTGCTCATGGCTGTCAATGCCCTGTGGGATAGAGTTCAACATCCTGTTTTAAGGTGTGATGCCAGTGTCACTCCACCTTTATTTTCCTTTAATACACCACTGGCCATTAAAAGTGCTACACCAAGAAGAAATTCAAATGATAAATGGGTATTCACTGGACAAATATATTATACAAGAACTGACATGTGATTATATTTTCACGCAATTTGGGTGCATAGATCCTGAGAAATCAGTACCCAGAACAACCACCTCTGGCCATAAAAACGGCCTTGATATGCCTGGACATTGAGTCAAACAGAGCTTGGATGGTGTGTACAGGTACAGCTGCCTGTGCAGCATCAACACGATACCACAGTTCATCAAGAGTAGTGACTGACGTATTGTGACGAGCCAGTTGCTCGGCCACCATTGAGCAGATGTTTTCAATTGGTGACAGATCTGGAGAATGTGCTGGCCAGGGCAACAGTCGAACATTTTCTGTATCCAGAAAGGCCCGTACAGGACCTACAACATGCGGTCGTGCATTATCTTGCTGAAATGTAGGGTTTCACAGGGATCGAATCAAGGGTAGAGCCACGGGTCATAACACATCTGAAATGTAATGTCAACTGTTCAAAGTGCTGCCAATGTGAATAAGAGGTGACCGAGACATGTAAACAATGGCACCCCATACCATCACGCTGGGTGATACGCCAGTATGTGGATGACAAATACACGCTTCCAATGTGCGTTCACCGCGATGTCGCCAAACACGGATGCGACAATCATGATGCTGTAAACAGAACCTGGATTCATCCAAAATAATGATGTTTTGCCATTCGTGCACCCAGGTTTTTCATTGAGTACACCACCGCAGGCGCTCCTGTCTGGGATGCAGTGCAAGGGTAACCACAGCCATGGTCTCCGAGCTGATAGTCCATGCTGCTGCAAATGTCGTCGAACAGTTTGTGCAGATGGTTGTTGTCTTGCTAACGTCCCCATCTGTTGACTCAGGGATCAAGACGTGGCTGCATGATCTGTTACAACCATGCGGATAAGATGCCTGTCATCTCGACTGCTAGCTATAAACGGCCGTTGGAATCCAGCATGGTCTTCCGTATTACGCTCCTGAACCCACCGATTCCATATTCTGCTAACAGTCATTGGGTCTTCTCCAATGCAAGCAGCAATGTCGTGATACGGATAAACTGCAATTGTGATATGCTACAATCTGACCTTTATCAAAGTCGGAAAAATGGTGGTACGCATTTCTTCTCCTCACACGAGGCATCACAACAACATTTCACCAGGCAAAGCCGGTCAACTGCTCTTAGTGTATGAGAAATCGGTTGGAAACTTTCCTCATGCCAGAACGTTGTAGGTGTCGCCACCATCACCAATCTTGTGTGAATTCTCTGAAAAGCTAATCATTTGCATATCACAGTATCTTCTTCCTGTCGGTTAAATTTTGCGTCTGTAGCACGTCATCTTCACGGTGTAGCAATTTTAATGGCCAGTAGTGTATATATATGTGAGCTTAGAAATACAGCTGAGTTTTAATTTCTTGAGTGTCCACCAGTGGCATATGCAGGCCCCACTTTATCTGTTAGTTCTCTGCCGAGTCATTTAAATTTTCTCAGGTATCAGAAGACTATGTGCACCAAAGCAACCATTTCATGGAATAAGGCACTATATACATAGTTAATAGAATGCTGATATTTCTTTGAAAAAGAAGAGATAGATAAACAAACTCTCCCAAGAATTATAATATATTCACACAAATACCAAATTACAGCAAAAGACACTAAACTATTGCAAGGATCTCTTGTACAGAATATGCTACAAGGAAGTCTTTCAAATTTGATTTGAAAATCTTACGTGTGTTTCTACGTACATTTCTACATCCTTGTTTGTGTTAGAAGTCAATTAGAAATGAATACCACTCTGTACATAAATTAAGGAAGTGTTATCCAACTGAAAATCACTTTTCTGTCTAGTGTTGACTAAACAGATGTTGCAGTGTCTCTTGTATAAGCCCAGGTTATCAGAACTGACTGTTTTAAGAAACTGAGTCACATTCTGGAGGAGGCAGGGTTGAGATTCCTATCCAATCATCGAGATTAAGTTTGCCAGAATTGCTCTTTTGAAAAAGAAAAGATGTGATGAGTTTGTGTTCTGTCTCTAATAACCTGTTTGTCAATGGGACATTAAACCCTCATTTTTCTTTCCTCCTTTGATGCATTATTATCTAAAAATCCCATGGCACAGTATTTGTGCTGTAATATTAGTACTTGAACAGTGACCTACATAAACTTTGTAAACTATCATCTCATCGACAAATACAATTCAGAAAAGAAACCCCCTGCTATATTTAGTGAAAGATAGATAGCATTTATCAAGAAAAACAGTGGAAGAAGATTAGAACTGTATGCCCCTCCATCTTACCCATTTCCTGTCAACTCTTTAAAGACATTAGCCATAATCAGAACAGTTCCCTTGTTAGGTGACAATTCAGGAATACTTTCTGCTACTTATTTCACTCAGATATTAAAGGAGAAATTGATGAATTTTTCATGTAACTGTACAATAATGTAACTTATGCCAAAATGGTTCAACAATAAAATGCTTCTCTTAAATCAAACAAGATACCTGGGACTGTGATTGCTGTGTTCGGATGAGGGCTGAGTTGGCATCCCTTCGCTCACAGCTGCAAGCGGCACTGACTTCGGTCATGCAGCTTGAAGCTTTTGCCAATGGCCACCACTGTGGGGAGCCGGACTTGGGTATCACAGGGATGTCAACCACGTGCTGTCCGTCCCCAGATCGGTCTGCCGCTGTGGTTGCCCCAGTTGCTGCCCGCAGTGGGGCTGAGCCCTCACCTGTGGTTGATTGGGAGGTCGTTCCAAGGCGTGGCAGGCAGCGAAAGACGTCCCCAGAGGCTGATCAGAAAGCCTCACTGGTGCGTCTGACAAACAGGTTTCAGGCACTGTCTCTGGCTGAGCCAGATGCAGCTGCCTGCCCTGTTTCAGAGGATGATTCTCAGCCTTCAAGGTGGGCTTATTGGTAGTTGGGAGCTCCAATGTTAGGCGCGTAATGGGGTCCCTTAGGTGTATGGCGGCTAAGGAGGGGAAGAAATCCAGTGTGCACTCCGTGTGCATTCCGGGTGGGGTCATTCCTGATGTGGAAAGGGTCCTTCCGGATGCCATGAAGAGCACAGGGTGCAGCCAGCTGCAGGTGGTGGTGGCACATGTCGGCACTAATGAGGTGTGTCACTTTGGATCTGAGGAAATTCTCTCTGGATTCCAGCAGCTATCTGATTTGGTGAAGGCTGCCGGTATTGCTTACGAGATGAAGGCAGAGCTCACCATCTGCAGCATTGTTGACAGAACCGACTGCGGACCTTTGGTGCAGAGCCGGGTGGAGGGTCTGAATCAGAATCTCAGATGGCTTTGCGACCGTGTTGGCTGCAGATTCTACATCTACATCTACATCCATACTCCGCAAGCCACCTGACGGTGTGTGGCGGAGGGTATCTTGAGTACCTCTATCAGTTCTCCCTTCTATTCCAGTCTCGTATTGTTCGTGGAAAGAAGGATTGTTGGTATGCCTCTGTGTGGGCTCTAATCTCTCTGATTTTATCCTCATGGTCTCTTCGCGAGATATACGTAGGAGGGAGCAATATACTGTTTGACTCTTCGGTGAAGGTATGTTCTCGAAACTTTGACAAAAGCCCGCACCGAGCTACTGAGCGTCTCTCCTGCAGAGTCTTCCACTGGAGTTTATCTATCATCTCCGTAATGCTTTCGCGATTACTAAATGATCCTGTAACGATGCACGCTGCTCTCCGTTGGATCTTCTCTATATCTTCTATCAACCCTATCTGGTACGGATCCCACACTGCTGAGCAGTATTCAAGCAGTGGGCGAACAAGTGTACAACCTACTTCCTTTGTTTTCGGATTGCATTTCCTTAGGATTCTTCCAATGAATCTCAGTCTGGCATCTGCTTTACCGATGATCAACATTATGTGATCATTCCATTTTAAATCACTCCTAATGCGTACTCCCAGATAATTTATGGTATTAACTGCTTCCAGTTGCTGACCTGCTATTTTGTAGCTAAATGATAAAGGCTCTATCTTTCTGTGTATTCGCAGCACATTACACTTGTCTACATTGAGAATCAATTGCCATTCCCTGCACCATGCATCAATTCGCTGCAGATCCTCCTGCATTTCAGTACAATTTTCCATTGTTACAACCTATCGATACACCACAGCATCATCTGCAAAAAGCCTCAGTGAACTTCCGATGTCATCCACCAGGTCATTTATGTATATTGTGAATAGCAACGGTCCAATGACACTCCCCTGCGGCACACCTGAAATCACTCTTACTTCGGAAGACTTCTCTCCATTGAGAATGACATGCTGCGTCCTGTTATCTAGGAACTCCTCAATCCAATAGCACAATTGGTCTGATAGTCCATATGCTCTTACTTTGTTCATTAAACGACTGTGGGGGAACTGTATCGAACGCCTTTTGGAAGTCAAGAAACGCGGCATCTACCTGGGAACCCGTGTCTATGGCCCTCTGAGTCTCGTGGACAAATAGCGCGAGCTGGGTTTCACATGACCGTCTTTTTCGGAACCCATGCTGATTCCTACAGAGTAGATTTCTAGTCTCCAGAAAAGTCATTATACTCGAACACAATACATGTTCCAAAATTCTACAACTGATCGACGTTAGAGATATAGGTCTATAGTTCTGCACATCTGTTCGACGTCCCTTCTTGAAAACGGGGATGACCTGTGCCCTTTTCCAATCCTTAGGAACGCTACGCTCTTCTAGAGGCCTACGGTACACCGCTGCAAGAAGGGGGGCAAGTTCATTCGCGTACTCTGTGTAAAATTGAACTGGTATCCCATCAGGTCCAGAGGCCTTTCCTCTTTTGAGTGATTTTAATTGTTTCTCTATCCCTCTGTCGTCTATTTCGATATCTACCATTTTGTCATCTGTGCGACAATCTAGAGAAGGAACTACAGTGCAATCTTCCTCTGTGAAACAACTTTGGAAAAAGACATTTAGTATTTCGGCCTTTAGTCTGTCATCCTCTGTTTCAGTACCATTTTGGTCACAGAGTGTGTGGACATTTTGTTTTGATCCACCTACTGCTTTGACATAAGACCAAAATTTCTTAGGATTTTCTGCCAAGTCAGTACATAGAACTTTACTTTCGAATTCATTGAATGCCTCTTGCATAGCCCTCCTCACACTACATTTTGCTTCGCGTAATTTTTGTTTGTCTGCAAGGCTTTGGCTATGTTTATGTTTGCTGTGAAGTTCCCTTTGCTTCCGCAGCAGTTTTCTAACTCGGTTGTTGTACCACGGTGGCTCTTTTCCATCTCTTACGATCTTGCTTGGCACATACTCATCTAACGCATAATGTATGACGGTTTTGAACTTTGTCCACTGATCCTCAACACTATCTGTACTTGAGACAAAACTTTGGTGTTGAGCCAACAGGTACTCTGAAATCTGCTTTTTGTCACTTTTTCTAAACAGAAAAATCTTCCTACCCTTTTTAATATTCCTATTTACGGCTGAAATCATCGATGCCATAACCGCTTTATGATCGCTGATTCCCTGTTCTGCGTTAACTTTTTCAAATAGTTCGGGTCTGTTTGTCACCAGAAGGTCTAATATGTTATCGCCACGAGTCGGTTCTCTGTTTAACTGCTCAAGGTAGTTTTCAGATAAAGCACTTAAAAAAATTTCACTGGATTCTTTGTCCCTGCCACCCATTATGAATGTTTGAGTCTCCCAGTCTATATCCGGCAAATTAAAATCTCCACCCAGAACTATAACATGGTCGGAAAATCTACTTGAAATACTTTCCAAATTATACTTCAGGTGCTCAGCCACAACAGCTGCTGAGCCAGGGGGCCTATAGAGACATCCAATTACCATGTCTGAGTCTGCTTTAACCACCAGCAACTTGCTGGCTTGCTTTCCTTGACTTGCGCCATAGGGTGGTGGGGTTTCGGGTTCCGCTGAATAGGTCAGGAGTTCACTACACTCAGCTGGCGGCTACACGGGTAGCGGAGGCTGTGTGGCGTGGACTGGGTGGTTTTTTTAGGTTAGAAGGCCTCGGGAAAGTACGGGATGGGCTGCAATCTCAGAGGGTGCATGGCAAACACAAGACGTGCTTGGATCAAGGAACAGTCGGAATTGTGGTTGTAAATTGTTGTAGTTGTGCTGGGAAAGTCCCTGAGCTTAAAGCGCTAATAGAAAGCACAGAAGCTGAAATCGTTATAGGTACAGAAAGCTGGCTAAAGCCTGAAATAAGTTCTACAGAAATTTTTATGAAGTCTCAGACGGTGTTCAGGAAATATAGATTAGGCAGAATTGGTGGTGGAGTGTTTGTGTCTGTCAGTAGTGGTTTATCTTGTAATGAAGTCGAAGTAGATACTCCGTGTGAATTGGTATGGGTGGAGGTTATACTTAACAGCCAAACTAAGTTAATAATTGGCTCCTTCTACCGACCCCCAGACTTTGATGATATAGTTGCTGAAAAGTTCAAAGAAAATTTGTCTCTCGTAACAAATAAATATCCCACTCATATGGTTATAGTTGGTGGGGACTTCAACCTTCCCTCAATATGTTGGCAAAACTACTTGTTCAAAACTGGTGGTAGGCAGAAAACATCTTCTGAGTTTGTCCTAAATGCTTTCTCCAAAAATTATTTTGAGCAGTTAGTCCACGAACCCACGCAAATTGTAAATGGTTGCGAAAACACACTTGACCTCTTAGCCACAGTCAATCCAGAGCTGATAGAGAGCATAATGACTGATACAGGGATCAGTGATCACAAGGTCATTGTAGCTAGGCTCAATACCGTTTCTTCCAAATCCACCAGAAACAAACGCAAAATAATTTTATTTAAAAAAGCGGATAAAGTGTCACTAGAAGCCTTTCTAAGAGACACTCTCCATTTGTTCCGAACTGACTATGCAAATGTAGAGGAGATGTGGCTCAAATTCAAAGATATAGTAGCAACAGCAATTGAGAGATTCATACCTCATAAATTGGTAAGAGATGGAACTGATCCCCCATGGTACACAAAACAGGTCCAAACGCTGTTGCAGAGGCAACGGAAAAAGCATGCGAAGTTCAGAAGAACGCGAAATCCCGAAGATTGGCTAAAATTTACAGACGCGCGAAATTTGGCACGGACTTCAATGCGAAATTCCTTTAATAGGTTCCACAACGAAACATTGTCTAGAAATCTGGTAGAAAATCTGAAGAAATTCTGGTCGTATGTAAAGTACACAAGCGGCAAGACGAAGTCAATACCTTCGCTGCGCAGTGCCGATTTTGCTGCTCCCGACGACTGTGCCGCTAAAGCCGAGTTATTGAACGCAGTTTTCCAAAATTCCTTCACCAGGGAAGACGACTGGAATATTCCAGAATTTGAAACATGAACAGCTGCTAGCATGAGTTTCTTAGAAGTAGATACCTTAGGGGTTGCAAAGCAACTCAAATTGCTTGATACGGACAAGTCTTCAGGTCCAGATTGTATACCGATTAGGTTCCTTTCAGACTACGCTGATACAATAGCTCCCTACTCAGCAATCATATAAAACCACTCACTCACCGATAGATCTGTACCTACAGATTGGAAAATTGCGCAGGTTGCACCAGTGTTTAAGAAGGGTAGTAGGAGTAATCCATCGAACTACAGACCTATATCATTGACGTCGGTTTGCAGTAGAGTTTTGGAGCATATACTGTATTCAAGCATTATGAATTACCTTGAAGGGAATGATCTATTGATATGTAATCAGCATGGTTTCAGAAAACATCGTTCTTGTGCAATGCAGATAGCTCTTTATTCACACGAAGTAATGGCCGCTATTGACAGGGGATCTCAAGTTGATTCCGTATTTCTAGATTTCTGGAAAGTTTTTGACACTGTTCCTCACAAGCGACTTCTAATCAAGCTGCGGGCCTACGGGGTATCATCTCAGTTGTGCGACTGGATTCGTGATTTCCTGTCAGGAAGGTCACAGTTCGTAGTAATAGATGGCAAATCATCGAGTAAAGCTGAAGTGATATCAGGTGTTCCCCAGGGAAGCGTCCTGGGACCTCTGCTGTTCCTGATCTATATAAATGACCTGGGTGACAATCTGAGCAGTTGTCTTAGGTTGTTCACAGATGATGCTGTAATTTATCGTCTAGTAAGGTCACCCGAAGACCAGTATCAGTTGCAAAGCGATTTAGAAAAGATTGCTGTATGGTGTGGCAGGTGGCAGTTGACACTAAATAACAAAAAGTGTGAGGTGATCCACATGAGTTCAAAAAGAAATCCGTTGGAATTCGATTACTCGATAAATAGTACAATTCTCAAGGCTGTCAATTCAACTAAGTACCTAGGTGTTAAAATTACGAACAACTTCAGTTGGAAAGACCACATAGATAATATTGTGGGGAAGGTGAGCCAAAGGCTGCGTTTCATTGGCAGGACACTTAGAAGATGCAACAAGTCTACTAAAGAGACAGCTTACACTACACTCATTCATCCTCTGTTAGAATATTGCTGTGCGGTGTGGGATCCTTACCAGGTGGGATTGACGGAGGACATCGAAAGGGTGCAAAAAAGGGCAGCTCATTTTGTATTATCATGTAATAGGGGAGAGAGTGTGGCAGATATGCTATGTGAGCTGGGATGGAAGTCATTAAAGCAAAGACGTTTTTTGTTGCGGCGAGATCTATTTACGAAGTTTCAGTCACCAACTTTCTCTTCCGAATGCGAAAATATTTTGTTGAGCCCAACCTACATAGGTAGGAATGATCATCAAAATAAAATAAGAGAAATCAGAGCTCGAACAGAAAGGTTTAGATGTTCGTTTTTCCCGTGCGCTGTTCGGGAGTGGAATGGTAGAGGGATAGTATGATTGTGGTTCGATGAACCCTCTGCCAAGCACTTAAATGTGAATTGTGGGGTAGACATGTAGATGTAGATGTAGATGCTCTAAATGTTGTATTTGGTTCTGTGTGTACTTCATACGTCTACTGACAGGGATCTGTCAGACCTGCAACAGGCTTGTCAGTGGAGGAATGAATTAAAGCTTCTATTGAAAGCCCTTTTCTGCAGCCATATTATGAGGCTCACAACAAATTGTGCACTCTGAGCTCTGTTACTGTTCTTTCATGGATCACTTCTATTCTTATCATACATCTGGTGAATCACGAATGAACATTGCTCCACAGAACTGAAGGACAAAATAAATAAAGTAACCTAAAGTATTAACTACTTGGTAGAAATGAAAGAAAGAGTGGGAGCATGTTGCAGAGATCTCCCAGCCGAGCCCAAAAAGTTGGACATCAAATCACATGTGGTCACATGACTATAATGCCACAACTGAAGGAACGAGAAAAGACAGTATTTATCAATCTGTGAGCAGTTACAGTGCACTGTGGTTGTGTTCATCAATGCAACATGGCTGAGAGACAACATCTGGATGACTCCACATGGAAAAGAATCATTAGGAAACTGGAAAATGGATGAAGTGTGATGAGTGTAGCCCAGGAGTCTGGCATTGCTCACAGCATTATTTCACTTGCATACGGAGCATTACGGACCACAGGCACTGCTGCCCAAAGGAGATGCGGTGGTTGACCTTGGTCAAATACAGCAGCAGATGACCGTACATTGTGCAATAGACAAGAAGTGACTCACACCAAACAACAGATGCAGTTGCAACCATATTTAACAGGACTGCAAGGCACGCTTCATAGTGGGATGACATGGTGACTGCATGGGGTGGTGTCTTTGCCCAGTGACCAGTATGTTGTGTTCCACTGACACCCACATATTGGTAGCACTGTTTGTAGTGTTGTCAACAGCATAGGTACTGGACCAACGAGGAGTGGGGTTGTGTGCTCTTCTCAGATAAGAGCAGTTCAGTATGAGAGTGAATCTTGGTGTACCGTCATATGGAAAGAGATGGGAATATGTAATGCACCCAAGGACATTGTTGAACATGATCATTTTGGTGGTCCAGATGTTATGAAGTGAGGAGCATAATGTTGCATGGATGTACTGACCTCCAAATCTTTGAACACAGTAAACTAACTGGTCGACATTATCGTGACACTCTACTCCTTCCCCATGTGCATCTTTTCAGGGTTACGTTTGGTCCTGACTTCATCTTTACGGATGACAATGCATGGCTGCATTGAACAGTGGAGGTGGAAGACTCTTGGAATGAGGAGATATTTGATGAATGGACTGGTCTGCCAATTTCCCTGCCTTAAATACCAGTGATCACATGTGGGATGCACTGATTAGACATACTGTAGCATATTCACATGCACCAGTGACTATGCAACAGTTGTCAGCCCCACTAGTGTAGGAATGGAATGCCACGCCACAAGAACTCTTTACCTATCTTCTGGCCAGCATGGGAGGACATTGCAGAGCATGCATTGCCATGTGTGGTGATCACACAACCTATTAACTACCATGTCCTGTGTTTTGTAATTTCCAGGGGACCATCATAAATTGCAGTGACTTCAGTGTAATTATTGTCTTTAAACACAAATGTCATTTCTGATCATTTCATTGTGTATACCCTCAGCTACCTTCTTTACTATACAGTAGCAGTTCTTTCAAGCTATGTTACTTGGCAATGGCACATCATGTGGAAGCTACTTTTGTCCTTAGGTTTTGCATATCACTGTATTCATTTTCCAAATATGGGGATGGAATACTCTAAACACCTCTTTTTGCCCAGAACCGTCTCTTGCAGCATACTAAAGAGGGGCAAACTGTTGTGTGAATCCTACTACTCTCTTGGTGTTAACCTTCATTTTAAGCATTCAGACAGTGTTAATGTTTATTAGTATTCTTCAATACTTGACACTATTGTCCATTACGAAATCATATAATGGGGTTAGTTGGTTTCTTCATTTGAGAACCCCTAACCCCAAGATCTCCAGCTGTTGTTTTGCTGTTAGATTTGATCAACTTGGATCTTAGTATTTAGAAATTCATTGTAGTAACTACTTATTTTCTTTTTATCATGTCCTCCATGTTCCTCATCTCAGTGATAGTGCATCTGCAACTTTTATAATAAATTTGATTAAATTCCAGCTCCAATTGAACATAAATATATTTGTTTTTATGACCAGTTTCAGGCTCTGGGCTATTATGAACTAGTCATTTATTTATCACAACAGGAGATGTGTTATGTGTCACTCAGTATATAGAGCACATATCTTACTTGTGTCTGTTTTCATCCACAACACCATTTTGTTTTGCCCCCCATGCCATTTTGTCTCATCCCCTCTCTGTCCTGTATTGTCTCCTGCTTGGCCTGGCTCTTCCCCAACCACATCCTGTCTCATCCCCGTGCTCCCCCCCAAGCCATCCTGTTTTGTCACCACCCTGTCCTGTCTTATCCCTCACTCTGTCACGCCATATCCCTCCCTCCCCCCTCTCATGTTCCCTGATTCCCATCCTATCATGTATCATTCCTCATCGTGTGTCATTTCATCCCCTACCTTGTGGCATCTCATCTTCCATCCAGTCTTGTATTATCTCCTGCCTCCATCACCTGCCTGCCCCCTTCCTGCACTGGTCACACCTTGATCCTCTTTACTTACTCCTCCTCTGCACATGATATTAATGTGTCTCACAACAATGTTAAATGTACTACATGAGCAGTTAATCCAGCTCCAGCCTTATCACAACAGAACATACACCCAATGATAATTTATGATTTTACTCTAAATGTAATTTCCTGTACTCAGTTGCTACACTGTAATATTGATGTTTCTCAGTTTTCAAGGCGAATTCTTATTACTGGAACAGTGAACTTTGCCAGAGAAGCTGTTTTCAACATTCAGAATAGTCACAACTGGGATGAAAGAAACCTTCATACCAAACAATCTCATGGATTTCACACATATTTGGCACCAATATATTTTTATTTTTATTTATTTTTCTTATTATCAAGTTCTGTGGGATCATACAAGCGAAAGCTACTTATTCATGAACTGAGTCAATATTTAGTTGACCGAGCGAGGTGGTGCAGTGGTAGCACACTGGACTCGCATTCGGGAGGACGACGGTTCAATCCCACGTCCGGCCATCCTGATTTAGGTTTTCCGTGATTTCCCTAAATTGCTCCAGGCAAATGCTGGGATGGTTCCTTTGAAAGGGCATGGCCGACTTCCTTCCCCATCCTTCCCTAATCTGATGAGACCGATGACGTCGCTGTTTGGTCTCTTCCCCCAAACAATCCAATCCAGTATTTAGTTTACAGATTGGTCATTACAAGATTTGTAAACAAGAGAATTAAAGAATTAACAAAACATGACAAAAAACCTGAGAGAATGTTAAAATAAGTAACACATTATTGAGAGAAGTTCTGAACTACAGTGAGGAGCTTCTGTACAGATTAAAAGCAATGTGCCACAAGAAAACTTATCAACTAGGATTTTTGTACTTTGGGATTATCACTCACTTTTCTCAGTTCTGCTGGAAGACTATTGAAAATGAAAGCTACTGAATAGTTCATACCTTCATGTACAATGTTTAAGGAAGTGTTATCTAAGTTTGAAGTTTGTGAACTGACACCACAGATCAGTCTGAATATCATTTTTGAGGCTAAGAAAATTCTTGACAAGTGCATAGAGCTGCGTCAGAATAGAACACAGCACATGATTATGGGTGAAAATAAGTAAAGTAAACAAGCCTCTACATTTCAGTGACAGGGCACATTATTTTTGTGATGAAGATAGTAGCATTGAGTTTCTGCACAAGATCTTGATCATGATAATGATACCCCCATGTGGTGATAAAATCTTGCTGTACAGCCTTATCCCACACTAAATGGATTGGAGGTACCTGATTCTTATGCAAGAACATCCACTGGATGAAGAAATGTGGCTTCATTCTGATGGCACAGCAGCATGTTTTGCAGTTCATCCAAACCTGTTTCAAAGGAGCATTAGAGGAGAGGTGGCTAGATTATGGTGGACTGCATTCTTGTTCACAAGGTCTCTAGAGTTTTCTCCTATAGACTTCTTATGGTGCATCTGCAAAGGGTTTCTTATTTACAAGATCATTGTAGAGTTGTAGGAAGGCCTGGTACCTCAAGTTATACATCTTCACTAGAACCTTGGTCATAACAACAATGTAAACCTCTTGGATTGTTCCCAGTGGTCACTGCTTGCGTATGAGACTGACATTGATTCTGATGTTACTCTGTGATCATTACACATACAAGTAATATCAACAGTAAGAAAGAAAAACACTAGTGTTTATAGTGACAACTGAAGACTTAACACAACACTGCCACATGTTCATACATATAGATGTACTCATTTTACAGCAGGTTCTTATGATTAAAGTTACTGTCTTGAAACTATTAGACGAATGGTGTATTGTTTTACTCATAAGTAATACTGATTTCTTGCATTTCATGGAATACAGAACTTCAGTACATAAAAACAGTTCAATACTAATAATTGTGAAATACAGGTCATGCTTTGCATTCTCAGTGTATGAGTATTTCTTTGTACAGTGCTTGCAATGAACTTATTTTTATGCATTCATTTCAGTAACTCTTTGAGATGTTGTCTACCCATAAATAAATACTTTGCAGCAGAATATATTAAATAAATTTGTAGTTAAAAGAACTATACATTGTAGTTGAGAGGAAAATGTTTGTCTAAGCTGCAACTAACCAAAAAGTTTATAAACTTCATACAAACTAAGAGTGGCAGTAGATATTGTTGCAGAATGAAAAGTGAGACTGTATTATCCTCTTCAAGACAGGCATCATCAACTTATATTTATTATCATGAAGTCCACACCAGATCATCAATATAAAATGAGTAGTACATTATGTAAGACTGATAAACTGGAAACGTAAAAACTCAAATCCATTTTTACATATTGCGTAATATGTGGTCACTGGACTGAACAAAAAATAAATATGCAGTATATTGACTGTAGCTGATGTTAGGGTGTATAGTAATTGTTTTAAAGTAACTGGATGACATGGTTCATATATTTCATATAGATCCTTCTCCAGTAAAATAATTTTGACATCAAATTGCAAAATTACAGCGTAAATAATTCTGTAATAAGTTACCAGTAATCTGAATAATAATCTAAATATGTTTTGTTTTCAGGGTTATGGAGCTACTTCTTCCTCCAGGCCCTGCTAAACAATTACAAAAAATCCGGCAGGCAGCATCTAAGAGAGAAAAGTGTGCATTCGTGCAATGCAGGTTGAAAGCCAGCAAGAAAACACGATGATAACTTTTTTTGGTTATTTATATGCATTAAAATTCTATTTATTTCATACACCATTCATCATATATTATACCAAACATTCTATGTATATATGTAAAAACTACTTTATTTATTTGTAAAAAAACAGTTTAAACTGAAACTTGTTTCATTTAAGGTATGAGATTACAATACAATGTGGAATTCAATTAGAAGATGTATTTTATTCATTTTCTACTGTAACATTGTATTCTGCATCAAGAAAGGAAATGAGAAAGTCAATAACTAAAGAGGAATACATGAGGCATAAAAGTGGAGATTGGTTCTATTTTAAAATATCAGTGAAGTAAAACTGTTATGCTAGCCATCCTACTACAAAACAAACACTATACATATTACTATGATTTTCATTGCTTGTGAACACAAAGAATGATCAGAGAACCCTACACATGCACCTGTTTGTCAGCCAACTGAATGACTGACCAGTTGAGTAATTCCAGTAAGGCAAGACACATCCGGATTGATTTCATTCAATGGTTACATGGCACCCTGCTTGTATCACTGTTTTCAAAATGTTTAACTTACGTTCATGGAGGTTATGTTCAATGAGATTCCACTTGGTATTACACAGAAACAGAAAATGGGATTTGTCTAGGCTGTTTGATAGCTAAAAAGCCCAAGAAAAAGCCAAAAGAGAACTGTGGGCAAAGAAATGGATAATGCAAAGTTAAAAATTCACTTATGTTGTGTTACTGATACTTAAGGAGCTAGAAGCCCATGAGTTTTGGAGTTATTTAGGAATGGATGAAGCATGCTTTTTGGAGCTGCTGAATGTCATCAAATTTTAATATATGACAAGAAATAATACGAAACGAAACTTCCTGGCAGGAAAAACTGTGTGCCGGATCAAGACACGAACTCGGGACCTTTGCCTTTTGCAGGGAAGTGCTCTACCAAATGAACCACCCAAGCATGACTCACACCCCATCCTCACATCTTTACTTCTGCCAGTACCTCATCTCCTACCTTCCAGACTTTACACAAGCTCTCCTGCGAACCTTGCACAACTAGCACTCCTGAAAGAAAGGATATTGCGGAGACATGGCTTAGCCACAGCCTAAGGGATGTTTCCACCATGAGATTTTCACTCTGCAGCAGAGTGTGCACTGATATGAAACTTCCTGGCAGATTAAAACTGTGTGCCGGACCAAGACTCGAACTCGGGACCTATGCCTTTGGCGGGCAAATGCTCTACGAACTGAGCCACCCAAGCATGACTCACACCCCATCCTCACAGCTTTACATCTGCCAGTACCTTGTCTCCTACCTTTTAAACTTTACAGAAGCTCTCCTGCAAAGTTTGGAAGGTAGAAGACAAGGTACTGGCAGAAGTAAATCTGTGAGGACGGGGCGTGAGTCGTGCTTGGGTGACTCAGTTGGTAGAGCACTTGCCCGCAAAAGGCAAAGGTCCCGAGTTCGAGTCTCGGTCCGGCACACAGTTTTAAATTGCCAGGAAGTTTCATATCAGTGCACACTCCACTGCAGAGTGAAATTCTCATTCAGGAAGAAATAATACATTTATGAGAGAAGCTGTAAACTGTGAGGAGCGGCTGTTAGCTACATTATGGTCTCTTGTCTGCTGGCAGAAGTTAAAAGGACCGGAAATGTAGTGCAGTTGTATCACCACAGTTATTATCTAAAATGATTCCTGAAATCTGGAATATGTTTTATAGTTCCCTGAGGAAATATGCCATGGTAAGGCAAAGCAAATAAAATATGATGTTCATATAAACTTTACTGATTTATTCATGTAGGTTGCATAACATACATCCCTTATAATTATAAGAAGCTCATTTCAGATTATAGGAACAAAGACCACAAATGGTGGTGGCCACATGATCTAATACATGCACCAACATGTACATAAAGAAATGAAGCATTTAGCTACTGTAATTACTGCATTGCCCTTCATAGCAGAAGGCGTGACAGTAGGCTCAATTTAGTAAAAAAAAAAAAAAAAAAAAAAAACACTTCTGACAATGAAGCTGATGTATTTATATCTAAATTAATAATAAAACTGTAAATCCATCATGTATGTCTGTTTGTTTGAACATACTAATTTCCAAAATTGTGAGACAAATTTTGATAGGGTTTTCACAGGTAACTTGAGCATACCGTAAAACAACATATAGGCTATTTAATTAAAATCAGCTCATGGAAAGGAAGATACAATATAACTCTTTGAAAAAGCTATTTACTCTTCTGACATTTGAACTGTATCATACTTGTGAAAACACTTTTATTGATTAATATCTTCTATATAATTAATATGTTAAATGTGATGAATACAGTCATAATACTAATATTATTAAACTTGAAAGTAACTCTGCCTGTTATGATTTCACCACTAAACTGCTGAATCAATTTTGATGAGATTTGGTATGGAGATACCTTGAACCATAAGGGAAAACATAGGCTACTGTATAATAAAAAAATGGACACCTCAGAGTCTTAAATACAGGATGGAACATTTTGTTTACATCAGTGAACATAAACTACATCAGCTGTCAGGTGGTGATGCACAGTGAAAGAGAGAGAATACCAGAGAGAGGCAACAACATGACCAGAGTGAAGGAAATTGAACAGCCCCCCCCCCCCCCAATCATTTTTCCAGAAATCAAAAGAAAGAGGCATGAAATAAGATAGAGACTAATACTGCCTAAAATAACTATGAAATAAAGTCCAACTGTTAATTTTAAGTAGTTACTGGCAGAAGCAAAATACCACAGATAATGATGAATGAACACTTGACATACATCATCTTTCAACAATTACTGTAACACATCCATACAAATACTGCAGTCCTAGACTGCACGAAATTAACAATAAGAAGAAATAGTCTGGAGTATTTAGTTTAGTTTCAGTGTTCGTGTGGTATAATACACCCTTCAGTATACATAAGGCACATCCAATAAAGATAAATTCCAAATCAATTGGAGATATGTGTAATACACATGTTCTGGACAACAAACTTAAGAGGAAAAAGTTCTGGGGAAAGTCTGATTTCTTATAAATTGTATTTGGAATATGGTTAAATTTGTATTTGAAATAAGTGGAATAACATGTATGCTATGTGTATTAAATATGCAAACTCTGACTCAGGGATTGAGTACATTATGACCTAATCCACCCAACTAGTTGGGTATAGAATGAAGTTGTTGTATGATTATAAGTTTATCAGATTAATACTTATGATACTGGCTAGGTGAACCAGCTTTCTCCTGAATTAGTTTACCACCCTCTTATTTTATAGATCCAGACTTTGCAAAATGACTACCCATGTATAAAGTCATACAAAGTTTGTTTCACAGAGTAATTTGAACTTTTTCATTTACATACAAAGTGCTCCTATCATAATCTGAACCTATAACTTCAAACAAGTAACTATCTGTTAACAGTAAATTACAGACTTTTCACATCTGTAGTGCATATTTTATAATGTGAAATCATACATCATTAAAAATTTCCAGATAGCAAAAGAAAAATGATTATTGGAGTAATGTGTATTGCAACTGTCAGAAACTTAATAACTTATTTTATTACTCATAAAAAAGATGTACTTCATCATACCTTCCATCCAACGACTACTGTAAGTTTTCAGTCACAATAAAAACTTCCTATCTTGTGCTACTGACATTTCAGAGATGTTATGAAGTACAATGCAAGCCTTTGACAGTCTTCTCCACTGCCACAAATTTCTTGGACTATTGTATGGCTTAAGGTATATTCCATGGAGAATTTAGATGAAACAAGCTCTGTTATAGAAGTAAACTAATACATCAACATATGCAAAACACTGCACAGTTACAGAACATGTAAATGTATACACACCAACCTTCAATCTTTCTCAAGATGTGTGCATGCATTTATACTTTGAGCACACAGCAGACACAATTCCAAATAGGAATTACGCAATTGTGTAATCCATACATGAAGTCTCTAGCTTTCAAAACAATTGCAGAATTACTTGCCAAAACATGGCAGCTAGTAGTATGACATGGTACCAGAGGAGCACTAAATAATGTGACACAGCCTCTCCATGTATTCTCTACCTCTTTGTTCCCAACCAACCTCAAGAAAAACCAGTGAGTTGGTTGACCAAAGCATTCACATACACACAATTTGTCAATTGGTTGGTTGGTGCATATGTAGGACCTTAAGCAGTACCATATAGAGCATATTTCCATAGTTCCATCAGTGGTCTTCAATGTGGTGTGTATTTAGTGGACATACTATTTAACCAGTAAAAACTGGAAACAAAGGCAAAACTGATGAAAACAAAGTTTAATAGCATTGCTTAGATGGACTTACAAATGTGACATTACACAATATTTTTGGATTATTAGTTGTGATAATATATGATTCTCAGCAAAATTTCTAAGTTTGTGCTCACTATAAATTATGATTCAGGCAACTGGAAGTTGCAGCTGGAGTTCCTGCAAATGCAGCTATCTGTCACAGCCTGTCCACCAGGTCCCACTGTGAGGCAAGTGCTGGCCTTGGTGTGAGAGCAAGTTACAATTTTTTTTCTGATGCTGTGGAAAATGTATCAGTACTTTTGATTAAGATAAATGACTAAAGACACATATGGTATAGAGTTTCATGTTATCTCGACACCTGAAATAGACTTAACAGCTTATATAATAAATATAACTTACTGGTAAAGGTCAATTCACACTAGCCATCATGTTGACTCACATAATGTCCCCCAAAACAACCTGCTGTGTATTTCAAATAGTAGCATCCACATTGACCATCATCTCACATCATGGCAATCCACAGCTCATGGTATAGTGATTAGTGCTTCTGCCTCTGGATCATGGGGTTCCAGGTTCCATTCCTGGCCAGGTTGGGGACTTTCTCCACCCGGGTACAGGGTGATTTTGTTGTCCTCATCATTTCATCATCATTCAGGAAATGGCAAGACTGGAAAGTGAAATGACTGGGAATTTGTACAGGTGCTGATAATCATGCCATTGAGTACCCCATAAACCAATCATCATCATCATCATCATCACATCATAGCACAATAAAGGTTTCTTGGAAAGGAAGTTTTGAATGCTGATATCATCAAAAATTGTTGACCACATGACCCTGAAGCTCATTTCCTCCTGATACAAAGCCATATTCTCATTTCCATACTTTTTTCCATTTTACTTTTTGTGGTTGATAATAATTATTTTGATAAAATAATTCTTTTGATTAAGTTTATAATTTTGTAGTGAATGATGAAAGACTGACTGAAGTAGTGAGGCAACAGTCTGAATTGTACGACATGAGCATACTCAATTACTTGCCCTCTCGAACACATATAAAGTGGATTTTTATACATATTGGTACTGTATTTAATGTTTTACAATGAAAGGGATTGCAGTATGGCTGTAACTTGAAGTGAAAAAAGTACTGTGGGTAGAACTAGACTGATTAGTGCAGTGGAGTTTATTTGTATGTTCTCAGGCTTCTACATCTACATCTACATCCATACTCCACAAGCCACCTGACGGTGTGTGGCGGAGGGTACCTTGAGTACCTCTATCGGTTCTCCCTTCTATTCCAGTCTCGTATTGTTCGTGGAAAGAAGGATTGTCGGTATGCCTCTGTGTGGGCTCTAATCTCTCTGATTTTATCCTCATCGTCTCTTCGCGAGATATACGTAGGAGGGAGCAATATACTGTTTGACTCTTCGGTGAAGGTATGTTCTCGAAACTTTGACAAAAGCCCGTACCGAACTACTGAGCGTCTCTCCTGCAGAGTCTTCCACTGGAGTTTATCTATCATCTCTGTAATGCTTTCGCAATTACTAAATGATCCTGTAACGAAGCACGCTGCTCTCCGTTGGATCTTCTCTATATCTTCTATCAACCCTATCTGGTATGGATCCCACACTGCTGAGCAGTATTCAAGCAGTGGGCGAACAAGTGTACTGTAACCTACTTCCTTTGTTTTCGGATTGCATTTCCTTAGGATTCTTCCAATGAATCTCAGTCTGGCATCTGCTTTACCAACGATCAACATTATATGATCATTCCATTTTAAGTCACTCCTAATGCGTACTCCCAGATAATTTATGGTATTAACTGCTTCCAGTTGCTGACCTGCTATTTTGTAGCTAAATGATAAAGGCTCTATCTTTCTGTGTATTCGCATATGTAATATTTGGTAAAGAAATGGACTCTAACCTATAGACATTGCAATAGTGTCAAAATCCTTTTTTGTGAAGTATATATCAAGCAATGCATTGGAGTTGTTTGTTTAAATATGTGTTTGTGGCAGGATTATTTACAGTTAAGTAGCTCTTTGAATTCGGTGTGAAACAGTTTTGCAAGCATCAGTGGTCAATATTTATGTGGTTTCATTAGCTAACTCTAGTAAAAATAAGGAAATTGAACTATTAAAAGCCAAGTACAAGATGTAAAGAAAACATATAAATCTTGAAGGGAAAGTTACTGAAGGAGATATGACTATTTACACTGGTCTGACAACTAAACTAAACCTTAAACAAACCAATTTTCAGGGGTGTGATGACAGCTAATAAAACTGTAATCCTTTTAGTAATGCTAGGTGCAGTTTGATATAACAAATAAACACATTGGTGCTTCGTCTTTCTAAACTATGTGTAAAACACAGATTCCTCTTCTTTGAGATCCTTGTGTAGTGTGTGAAATTATTCTTCTGTACCACATTACGACATTTCATGGACACACCCCTTTTTGCATTGTTTCATTCTTCAGTCTTCCTCCTCTAACATACAAGCTACCCTTGCAAGCTGAAAACCATTTTAGCTGCATAAACGTTGTTTCTGTACAAATGTGGAGACTCCAGCATCCATATATATAAGGGGTGCGGCAGTGTCCATATTAGGATATTAAAAACACACCATCAGGCAGTAACTGTAATTTATTTATTACCTCTTATGTCAATTAATAGTTAAAGATATGCCATTTACTAATGTGTAAGTCATTGTCCATTGTGTGGATTACTTTTTGAATATGAATCCTGTCAAATGATGCCCCCTCTGCACAACACATTCATCTAGCTGGTGTTGGAAGCTTTCCATAACTTGACGTAAGCTATTCCCTGGGATATTGCTGATGGCAGTTATGATGCAATCCTTCAACTCAGGTATGATGGCACAACGTGTTTGGAACACTTCTTGCTTCAGGTAGCCCCAAAGAAAAAAGCCTGCACATGAAAGGTCAGATAAGCAAGCTGGCCAGGAAATGTCACCAAAACATGAAATTAATCTACTGGGAAATGTCTGTCATAAGAAATCCATGCAAATTCTGGCTGTATGCGAGGTCACTTCATCTTGTTGAAACCATAATTGTTCCACATCCACATCAACCATACATAAGTGGGGAAGAACGAAGTCTTGCACCATCTTTACATAACATTCACTGGTGACAGTTACAGCCACACCGCTGTCATCCTCAAAGAAGTAAGGGCCAATAATCCCAAAGGAAGCAACTCAACACCACACTGTGACACAATAACTGTGCAAGGGCTTAATGTGCAGTTCATGTGGGTTTATATCACTCCAGTAATGCATATTCTGTTTATTCAGTGAACCACATAACTCAAAATAAGCTCCATCTGACAACAGGGTGGTGTGCGACATTTGTGGATTTTCGCGAAGGATATCACGCATGGTTAAGCAGAATGTTTTGCATGAAACCCAGTCACGAGACCTAATTTCCTGAACAACATGCAGCTTATATGGGTGAAAATGGAGATCTTCATGCAATATTCTCCTGAATAGATGATCAGACATATGCACAGTTTGTGCATGATGACGAGCAGATAATTTTGGGCTATGCAATAGTGCAGCATGAACATTTTCCACGGTTTCTGGTATCTGCACAGTTCTTTCACTTCTTCCCAGTTTGCCATTGCAAACTGAACCTGTTGTTCAAAATGCACGCACCCACCTCACAACGGTCCATCCACCTGGAACTTCCCCATGACATCCCAAGTTGAAATATTGCCAAAATAGACGCTGGGTAGCAATAACAGAATCGTTATTCTCGAAATAACTTTCAGCAGCAAAGGCACGATGCTGTGCACTCCACCGCTCCATATCGCTGTCACACTCAAAATGGCAGCTCATTAGTACACGAATGGGGCACTAGCTGGCGTACATTCCTGCAGTACGTCATTGTAGTACACAAGTCAAATTACGCTATGAACGCTGCCGCACCCTGTATATATGACCACCTACCTAATAGCTGGTCTGTTCACCTTTGGCACAGATAACATTGGCAGTCCATCATGGTATGGAAGCAATGAGGCCTTTTTAGGTCACTGGGGGGAGCTGGCACCACATCTGCACATACAAGTCACTTAATTCCAGTGAATTCTGAGGAGGGGGGGGGGGGTGATAAGCTCTGATGCTACGTTCAGTCACATCCCAGATGTGTTCAGTCAGGTTCAGATCTGGATAGTTGGGGGGCCAGCACATCAACTGTAAATTACCACTGTGTTCCTCGAACCACTCCATCATATTCCTGGCCTTGTGACATGGCGCATTACCTTGTTGAAAAATGCCACTGCCATTGGGAAACATGATCATCGTGAAGGGGTGTATGTGGTCTGCAACCAGTGTAGGATACTCCTTGGTCATCATGGTGCCTTGCATAAGCTCCACTGGACCCATGGAATCCCACATGAATGCTCCTCTGAGCATAATGGAGCTGCCAGCAGCTCATTTCCATCCCTCAGTACAGGTGTCAAGGAGCAGTTCCCCTGGAAGGTGATGGATTCATGCCCTCCCATCAGCATAATGAAGGAGGTATTGGGATACATCAGACAGTGCAATGCTCTGCTACTGTGCCAACACCCAGTACCAGCAGTCACATGCCCATTTCAGTCATAGTTGCCAATGTCTTGGTGTTAACATTGGAAAGAGCAGCAGTTGTTGGCTACAGAGTCTCGTTGTTAGAAGTATTCAGTGTACTATGCTTTCAGATACACTTTTATCCTGTCCAGTATTAAAGTCTGATGTTGGTTCCACAACAGTTTGCTGCCTGTCCTGTTTTACCAGTCTGCCCAGAATGTGACATCTGACATCTGTAATGAGGGGTGGCCACCCAACCCCATGATGTCCGGCCATAGTCTCATCTTGGTTTCACCACATGTTGAAGACACTAACCACAGCTCTCCTCAAACACCTGACAAGTTATGGAGTTTCTGAAATACTTGTGGTGAGCCTCTGGGCCATCACAGTCTGCCCTCGGTCAAACTCAGATAGGTCACATGCCTTCCCCATTCTACACATGGACAGAATGCTCACTGATATTACGTGCACGATGTGTGTGTCCGACTAGTGGTCATTCCTCACAAGGTGATCCTGCTATCACCTGGGTGGATTTGTATTGATAGTAGGTTGGTGGTCATATTATTCTGGCTGAGCAGTGTATAAACAGTTGAGAATCATCTTGCGAAGACCACAGCCATATTGAAAAAGCAGTTGAGGACAGCCATGTGAGTTGAGATCATGTAACTTACGTGAAGTGATTTGATGTGATGATCAGTATCAATGCACCCTGATGTGATGGTACTGTGATGTGATGGTGCTGTGATGGCCAGTATAAATTGGCCTTAAGTATCCTGCTGTTGATGGTAAGGTAAACAACAGATTTCACAGTGTATCATACCTCTGAGGAGAAAAATCATGCAAAAACAAGGAGGCCACTCTCAGTGTGAATGTGGGACTCCATGGGACAACTTTTCTGCTTGCAGTTTCCAAGAGGAGACCAATACTTACTACTGGGTAGACCGCCAACTGTGTCATGCATCGTAACTGGAAATATGCAACTTTAAAATAGAAAAAACATGGCTGTCATGATGACCTAAAATGCAAAAGCTGAATAAACACAATTTTGTTGAACTTTTATATCCTCTCAGTAGATATAATGAAAAACTGAACATCATTTAGAATAGTCTTCTGTGTTGAGAAAAGTGTAAAATTTAATAATGGTATAGAATGAGTTGACTACTTCTGTTTCAAACATGTTCATGAATAAAATATGAAAGGAAATATCAGTACTGGTAAGTGAACTGAATTTTGTCACAGTTTATCTTGATAAAGTAACTTATGTATGTAATTTCTCATAGCTATTGTCAGTACTTCATTTGACACAGCTGTTGCTCATGTGGAAGATTTGTGAAGTTCATGAACACACTACAGAGTTATGATGGTGCTGCAATTACGGTTGGTCACTGTAATGGATTGCAATCAAGAGTGGTAAAAACGTTACCTACTGCAATGTTTGTTCACCATTTTGCTCATCAACTGAATTCATTGCAGTCACAAGTCACATTAAAGTTCAAAAATGCAAATATTTTCCCTCTCTTTGAATGGTCTTCTTTTTTCTAAGTCAGTGAAAAGAACTTGGGCTCTAGGTGAGGAATTAAAGAACCAACTACCTAAAGCTGTACTTTGCTGTCTTCTGCACCTCATTTTGTGGAAACATTGTCTTGCAGCCACTTGATTTCTTTTTTCATGGAGAAAATAGATCCAGATAAGTGGGATGAAGAAGATTCTATCACTGTTCATGGATTTGAAATCATGATGCAGGGTGTAGTTCAAGTGTGTCTAGCATGCACACAGGTTGGTTGCAGGCCCTCAACATGGCCATCTCTGGCACTGAGGCAGAGCCAGCTTTCATCATAAATCACAACAGACCTTTGTACTGCCCACCAATGAGCTCTTGCTTGACACCACTGAAGTAGCAAATGATGTGGTCTTGGGTCAGTGGAATGCATGCTAAGGGTGTCTGGCTCAGCGCTCTCCTTGAAGTAACCACTTTGCAGAAGTTTGTTGTGTTGCTGTGGCGCCACCTGCTGCTCAAACGGCTGCTGCAGATGCAGTATGATGTGCCAGAATGGTCTTTCCTTGTAGTGCCCCATGGCCATCCAGAGCCAGGTCTTCTTGCAACTATACATTCTGGTGACAATCACAGCTAGAAATCATTTACAGTGGTTACATTCCTGCCAGGTATTTCAGCAATAGCCCAGAAGAAGCTTCCAACTTTTCATAGCCCTGTCAAACAACCTCATTCAAACTCAGTGAGATGGTGACAATAGTGTCTTTGTCATGTTAAAGGCATTCTTGAGTAGCACCAACTTACCACGTCTAATCTTAAAGTAGGTAAGGCTCATGACTGTTACAATGTGTATTTAAAGCAAACCTGATTTTTATCCTCATAGTGGTGCTACTAGCGTTGCTTTTATGTGACTGATGCAAAATTTGAATAGATATCATCTTTCAGATGTAGAAATTTGCCTACCAACTTTCATTTATGTCACACAACTCCTTCTTGATGTTACAATTTTTTCCGTAATGTAAAAATTTTAGATGAATTGATCAAGAGCTTTCCAAGATTTTTTCCTACAGCATTTCCTCGTTATGTATTACTGTGCACAAGGTGTCCATAATTGAAGTTAAAGTTTCAAAATGCTGTAGGAAGAGAATCACTGCTCAGAATGATATCAAATTTGAACAGCATATTGTTGATACAGGGGGGAAAATCTTTGAACCAATAAAATGTAATGAAAGTTAGACCCATAGATGGCACTGTAAGTGTCTTATCATAAATGGATTTGGCTATGAGTAACAGATGAATTGCAATACAATGGTTGTCATTTGAATTGCACATTACACCTTCCATACTGTTTATTGTGCATGACTGTCCAAGTGTGGCAATTACGGCACTATTAGTTAGGTAAGACCATCTGCCACAGCATGGTTGTACGACACTGAATGTAAAAAAGCAGTTTTTAATTGTCGTGAGTCCAAAAACCACATAAAAAGCAAATTACATTGGTTTTTAATTATTCTGGGACCAAAAATCATGTACAAAGCAAAATGACATTGGTTTCTGATTGACGTGAGTCTGGCACAAGACATGTTCAATATGCTGTCCACTGTTTTCTGCCACAAGTTGAAACTGAGAAACAGCATGTTCCACAACAGATGAGAGAGGCGTAAGATTCATGTTCAGAATGCATTGTACAATGTGTACCTTCAGTTCAGCTACATTCATAATCAGAGCACTGAACACAACATCTTCCAGATAACATCACAGCCAGAAGTCACACAGATTAAGAACAGATGATCAGGATGGTCAGGCTAAAGGGATATGACAGCTAACAATTCTAGAATTTCCAGAATACCTCTGCAGCACCCACTTCACTGGTTGTGAGGAGGAGTGTCATCTTGCATAAAAGTGATACTACCCATACCTTCATTGAAATGATAATGGTATGCAAAAGACTCCCATAGCATTTATCAGTGATGGCACAGGTAAAAGGAGCTGTAGTATGATAAATGATGTTACAATCTTTCTCCATGGAGATTGAAATGGATGTTGTCTGTTCACAAAATGTTCTGAAGCCATTCACTGTACACTTCCATGTGAGCAAGAAATTTTAAAGCAAACATTTGCCTTGCCGGCAGGTCAGCAGGAAGCAACTCCTGAGCATGGGTGATTTTCTATGGACAGCAACACAGGATGTTTCATAGGATTTTATGCTCTGTGCTCACAGGCATGTCACTATGTGCTGCATGTTTGCAAGCCACTGCTGGACCCCTCCTACAGTGTTGTGGCCACATCTTTGACAGATGTTGGATCAACTACTTTTCTTCCTCTACCACATTGCACTTCAAAAGAACCTGTCTTTTTGAATTTAGTAATCATTTTCTCCAGACCCTAGCAGACATCAGGCCAAGGCCTTTTTTCATACCTTTGACTGTCTGGAACTTATGCAGGCGTACTGGCACACAGTCACTATTCTTGTAAAAGAACTTTACCTGCTGTGCATGATCCTCCATGGAGTCATTCATGCTGAGTGTCTCAGATGCAAACTGTGGAACAGCCATGTGCTGTGTACCTGTTGGTGCGCATGTTCTGATACTTACAGTACCGTCTGTTGGTCAAAATTTCGCTAACTTTTGTGTTTCATGATGTTTCCCCCTGTGACATTAATATGCTGCTCAAATTTGATGTCATTCTGAGCACTGGTTCTCTTTCTACAGCATTTTGAAACTAGAACTTTAATTAGGGACACCTGTTTATATAGTATTTATATACCTTGTATATTGAAAAATGTGTACCCTATGTCCCTTTGAATGTTTATTAGAGTATCATTTGAAAATATGAAGCGAATTTGTCCAGAAATTTTCCAGATTTTTGTTAAAGATGTTGCCACTTTTTATATAAACAGAGACTTGTCTTTATATAGTAGTATATTGCCACCCATATAATTATAAATCTCTTAACAATGCAGATGAAATCTAAAAGTAACCTGTGAAAGGAATTCAGATAGATCTTACTGTTACTTATTTACATTAAAACAGGAAGACATGAACTTTTTATGACATATGATGGAGTTTGTGCCTGGCTGCTAGATACATAACTGAAAAAACATCTTTGTAGGTGGATTAAATCTAATATAGTTCTACAATGTATTGTTTTCTCAAATGTGAAAACAAATCAGGCTCCCCCTTCTTTGTGCCGTCTATAGATGTAAACATCAGTCCATCATTATAAAATCTCCTACATGTGTTTGATTATGCATAGTTGTTCTGTGATGATATTACAAATATTCAGGAATGATGGAGAAAGATAAATGTATCAGTTTGAGGTAAGGGACATGCTCCATAAAAGACTGAGTTGGAAGTTGTGAGTGAAAATCATTCTGATACCTCTGACAGTAGAATGCATGCATTTTGTACTGTTGTTGATAAGATTGTGGGGTATACAACTTTCAGAGGGTGTCAGTATGGACCAAAACAAGAAAAAAAACTTAATGAACATGGGCTCTAAAGTGCATGCCTTAAAAGCTATTGTCACTTGTCCATCTCCAATACTGTGAAACGTAACTCTTCTGTCACAAGCTCTTGGGTTTCCATATTTGGAGCTGGTAGAATGCACTAAAAGAAGAAAAAAAGTCCAGTAAACATGGACTCTAACATGCATACCTTCTGAGGTATGGTCACTTGTTAAGTAGAAGAGATGTGTTTCATGGAATCAAAGATGGATAAGTGCTCTTAGCTCTTAAGGTATGCATTTTAAAGCCTATATGTACTGAACTTTTTTCTTGTTTTGCTCTATACCACTACCTCTGAAAGTGGCTTATCCTACAATCTTAACAGAATACCAGTACATGTATTACACTGTCAGAATTATCAGAATGATTTTCCCTTATAACTTTAGCCTCAGTCATTTGTGGAACAGGACCCCTTAACTCAAATTGATATGTATACCTTTCTCCATCACCCACGAAAGTTTGTAACATTAACAGGGAATCACTCTATATATATATATATATATATATTTTTTTTTGAGCTTTTCCTCATTACAGAGGCTTATCTCCAACATAATAATTTACTTGGAAAATACTCTATATACATTCTCCATTTAAAATTGCATACTGTATGGGCCTTTTAATTTGAAACTATAACATCATGAAAAATAAATGACCACAGCAGACTATTCACAAACAAAACAATGCTCTTGTACATAAACAGGTTTTTGTAGAACATGTTACTGCAGTAGAAAAATCTGTGCCCAGACGTATTTGACCAACATGTACAAAGGCTACCTTATAAGACTTCCGAAGTTCAGGCAGTCAGAATAAATTAGTTACATAAACATAGAAGTAGAAGTTTATCTCAGACTGAAGGATACATGATGCATGTGCAGCAACATTAAAATCTGGAGAAACATTAGTTGAAAAAACTTATTATTGTAGTTGTGGTGTTCAGCCCAAAAACTGGTTTGATGCAGCTCTCCATGCTATTCTATCAAGTGTGAGCCTCTTCATCTCTGAATAACTACTGCAATTTACATCCTTCTGAATCTGCTTACTGTATCCACCTCGTGGTCTCCTTCTACAATTTTTACCCCCACACATCCCTCCAGTACTAAATTGGTGATCCCTTGATGTCTCAGAATGTGTCCCCTTCTTTATATCAGGCTGTGCCACAAATTTCTTGTCTCCTCAGTTCCATTCAGTACCTCCTCATTAGTTAAGTGATTTATCCATGTAATCTTCAACAGTCTTCTGTAGTACCACATTTTGGAAGCTTCTATTCACTTTTTGTCTAAACTGTTTATCATCCACGCTTCACTTCCATACATGGCTACACTCCACACAAATACCTTCAGAAAAGAATTCAAAACACTTAAAGCTATATTTGATGCTACCCAAATAGCAAAACTCATTGACTACTTTGTGTCTCATTTCATAATCTAATTCCCTTAGCATCATCTGATTTTATTCAACTACATTCCATTAACCATGTCGTGCTTTTGTTGATTCCTGTGACAGAATTACGTCATCAGCAACCCTCAAAGTTTTTATACCTTTTTCTTCAATTTTAATTCCTTCTCCAAAGTTTTCTTTGGTTTCTTTTGCTGCTTGTTCAGTGTACATATTTAATTACATTCACAATGGGCTACAACCATGTCTCACTGATTCCTTTTCATGCCTCTTGACCCTTACAACTGATACCTTGTGTCTGTGCAAATTGGAAATAGACTTTTCTCCCTTTATTTTATCCCTGCTACCTTCAGAATTTCAAAGAGTGTATTCCAGTCAACATTATCAAATGCTTTCTCTAAGTCTACAAATGCTATAATGTAGATTTGCCTTTCCTTAACTTATCTTCTAAGATAAGTTGTAGGATCAGCAGTGCCTCACATGTTCCTACATATATCTGGAATCCAAACTGATCTTTTCCAAGTTCAGCTCATACAAGTTTTTCCATTCTTCTGTAAGGAATTCATATTAGTATTTTGCAACCATGACATATTAAACTGATAGTTCAGTGATTTTCACACCTGTCAGCAACTGCCTTCTTTGGAATTGGAAGTATTACATTCTTCTTGAAGTCTGAGGGTATTTCGCCAGTCTCATATGTCTTGCACACCAGATGAAAGAGTTTTATCATGACTGGCTCTCCAAAGGCTATTTGTAGTTCTGATGGAATATCGTCTACGCGCAGGCCTTGTTTTGACTTAAACCTTTCAGAGCTCTTCAAATTCTTTTCACAGTCTCATATCTCCCACCTCATCTTCATCTATGTCCAATACTTTTTTTATAATACTGCCTGCAAGTTCATGTCCTTTGTATAGACCCTCTACATACTCCTTCCACCTTTCACCTTTCCCTTCTTTGCTTGGGACTGGTTTTCCATCTGAGCTCATGATATTGATGCAGCTGCTTCTCTTCTCCCCAAAGGCCTCTTTAATTTTCCTGTAGGTGCTATCTATCTTTCCCCTAGTGAAATATGCTTCTAAATTCTTACATTTGTTCTATAGCCATTCCTGCTTAGCCATTTTGCACTTCCCGTCAATCTCATTGATTGGATGTTT
Organism: Schistocerca cancellata; assembly: GCF_023864275.1. NCBI lineage: Eukaryota > Metazoa > Arthropoda > Insecta > Orthoptera > Acrididae > Schistocerca > Schistocerca cancellata. The sequence continues at coordinate 348,401,409 of NC_064629.1, read as the reverse complement.
GTATTCCCATTCACCTCCTTCATTTGCGGTATTTTTATATTTTTTCCTTTCATCAGTTACATTCAAAATGTCTTGTGTTATCTAAGGATTTCTATTACACCTTGTCTCTTTAACTATTTGATCCTCTGCTGTCTTCACTATTTCATGTCTTAAAGCTACTCATTCATCTTATACTGTTTTCTTTTCCCCTGCTCTAGTCAACCACTGTCTAATTCTCCCTGTGAAACTTTCAGCAACCTCAGATTCTTTCAACTTATCCAGGTCCCATCTACTTAATTTCCTACCATTTTCCAATTTCTTCAGTTCTAATCTACAATTCATAACCAATGAAAAGTTGTCAGAGTCCACATCTGCCCCTGAAAATATTTTTCTAAGTCTTGCCATTATATAATCAATCTGAAACCTCGCAGTGTCTCCAGGTCTCTTCCACATATACAACCTATTTTTAAGATTCTTAAACGAAGTGTTAGCGACCATTAAATTATTTTCTGTGCAAAATTCTACCAGGTGGCTCCCACTTTCATTCTTTTCTCCCAGTCTATGTTCACCTACTATTTTTCCTTCTCTACCTTTTCCTACTGTCAAATTCCAGTCCTCCATTATAGTTACATTTTCATCTCCTTTAACTATCTGAATAATTCTTTTATCTCATCATACATTTCCTCAATCTCTTCATCATGCGTAGAGCTAGATGGCATATAAACTTGTACTATTGTGGTAGGTATGGGCTTCATTTCTATCTTGACTACGATAATGCATTCACAGAGCTGTTCATAGCAGGTTACTGCAATCCTGTTTTCTTATTCATTATTATTTTGTATTTAGAACCCTGTATTCACCTGACCAGAAGTCCTGTTCCTACTGCTACTGAACTTCACTAATTCCCACTATATCTATCTGAAACCTATCCATTTCCCTTTTTAAATTTTCTAACCTACCTGCTTCATTAAGGGATCTAACATTCCACACTATGATTCATAAAATGCCAGTTTTGTTTCTCCTGATGATGACATCCTCCTAAGTAGTTCCTGACCAAGGATATGAATGGGGGATTATTTTACCTACAGAGTATTTTACCTGAGAGAAAGCCATCATCATTTAACCATACAGTAGAGCTGCAAGTCGTCAAGAAAAAAATACTGGTGTAGTTTCCTCTTGCTTTCAGCCATTTGCAGTACCAGCATAGCGAGGCCAGTTTGGTTGATGCTACAAGGTCAGATCAGTCAATCATCCAGACTGTTGCCCCTCCAACTACTGGAAAGACTGCTGCCCCTCTTCAGGAACAACATGTTTGTCTGACCTATCAACACATACCTCTCCGTCATGGCTGCACCTATGGTATGGCCATCTGTATTGCTGACGGACGTAACCACCCCCCTGATGGCAAGGTCCATGAATGAAACTATTATGACAGCACTTTATTTGGGCTTCGAATATGTCACTAAACTGTCAGTCACCTACTACTGACATAGTTCCTAGATTATTTCTTTGTTAAAAAACTGGTTTTTATCAAGATAAAAATAGTTTGTGTGGAGGAAACTGAAAAACTATTACCTACAATATCTGTTTCAATATGGCTCATTAGGATGCATTCAGAAGTAAATTGTGCAGCTGAGGTTATCTATAACTCTTTTGAAACAATGTTTTTAGGTAATTAATTTTAATTTATCACTCATTTGTCATTTAGTTTTAGCATGTGGGACATTTGATGTTTTTAATTCTCAGTTTTTCTTGATAATATGTTTATATAAACTAACAACCATTTTTATTGCACAAACACAAGATGCAGTAAATGATATGATGGAACACAGAATATTATCAACAGTATATTGCTAATCTACACACTTTAGAAAGCAGTTCATAGCAAAGAGTCATTCACAGCATAAGCACCAATAACCCACACAGAGTCTGTGTGAGAAATCCAGGTATGGTAGCAATATTCATCTTCACTGAGTCAGTCCACCTGGTCTTAATGGTGAACAGCTCATGGGGGTACCATGAGAGTGCAGATGCTGTTGTGGTGACCTGATATTATCCCAAGTACAAGGCCAAGTACCATGCCCTTCTGATAGATCATGGCCTGTGATGGCGTCACCCTGTTCTTGTGAGGGCAATAGTACCACCTGGTGATAAGCTATCCCAGTTACACAGCTATATCTGCCAAGTCCTTATTGATGGTGCTGCTGGATGCACAAAGATGTACACACATCAAAAAAAGTTTTGCATCACCCCAGTTCCCAGAACTCCTGAAGACAGACGTTGGCTGTGGATATTGTATCACAGACACGGTCCCTTTGACTGTTCAGAGATACCATTAAACCCACCTAAAGATGTAAACAACCATGCATGAGCGTCACCTATTAGATGGAGGGGGTCCAACAGCTGATCAGTTCCAGTTGTTTCACCAGAAAGGAAGTACACAGCTCATGTTGTCTGTAGTTCAACCATGCCTAGATGGTCAATACCACGGTTCAATCATATCTGCATTGTTAGTTTGTGCCAGGAAGGACTCTCAACGGGAAGTGTCCAGGTGTCTCAGAGTGAACCAAAGTGATGTTGTTCGGACATGGAGGAGACACAGAGAGACAGGAACTGTCAATGATGTGCCTCGCTCAGGCTGCCCAAGGGCTACTACTACAGTGAATGACCGCTACCTTCACATTATGGCTCAGAGAAACCCTGACAGCAATGCCACCATGTTGAATAATGCTTTTCGTGCATCCACAGGACGTTGTGTTATGACTGAAACTGTGCACAATAGGCTGCAAGATGTGCAACTTCACACCTGACATCCACGGTGAGGTCCATCTTTGCAACCACATCATCATGCAGCATGGTACAGATGGGCCCAACAACACGCCAAATGGACTACTCAGAATTGGCATAGCGTTCTCTTCACTGATGAGTGTTGCATATGCCTTCAACCAGACAATTGTCAGAGACGTGTTTGGAGGCAACCTGGTCAGGCTGAACGCCTTAGACACACTATCCAGCAAGTGCAGCAATGTGGAGGCTCTCTGCTGTTTTGGGGTGGCGTGTGTGGGGCCGACGTATGCCAATGTGGTCATGGAAGATGCCATAATGGCTGTACGCTACGTGAATGCTATCCTCCAACTGACAGTGCAACCATATCAGCAGCATATTGGCGAGGCATTCGTCTTCATGGACGACAATTTGCACCTCCATCGTGCACATTTTTTGAATGGCTTCCTTCAAGATAATGACATCGCTCGACTAGAGTGGCCAGCATGTTCTCCTGACATTAACACTATCGAACATACCTGGGATAGATTGAAAAGGGCTGTTTATGGATGATGTGACGCACCAACCACTCTGAGGAATCTACGCCAAATTGCCTTTGAGGAGTGGGAGAATCTGACCAACAGTGCCTTGGTGAACTTGTGGATAGTATGCCATAATGAATACAGGCATGCATCAATCCAAGAGGATGTGCTACTGGGTGTAAGGGGTACCGGTGTGTACAAAAATCTGAACCAGCACGCCGGCCGGTGTGGCCGAGCAGTTCTAGGTGCTACAGTCTGGAACCGCGTGACCGCTATGGTCACAGGTTCGAATCCTGCCGTGGGCATGGGTGTGTGATGTCCTTAGGTTAGTTAGGTTTAAGTAGTTCTAAGTTCTAGGAGACTGATGACCTGAGAAGTTAAGTCCCATAGTGCTCAGAGCCATTTGAACCATTTGAACCACCACGTCTGAAGGTCTGTCTCACTGTATGGTGGTACAAAATGCAATGTGCGTGCCGGACACTGTGGCCAAGCTCTTCTAGGCGCTTCAGTCCGGAACCGCGCTTCTGCTGCGGTATCAGGTTCGAATACTGCCATGGGCATGGATGTGTCTGATGTCCTTAGGTTAGTTATGTTTAAGTAGTTCAAAGTCTAGGAACTGATGACCTCAGATGTTAAGTCCCATAATGCTTAGAGCCATTTGAACCATTTTTTTTGCAATGTTGGGTTTTCATGAGCAATAAAAAGGGCGAAAATAATGTTTATGTTGATCTCTGTTCCAACTGTCCTGTACAGGTTCTGGAACTGTCGGGACCGAGGTGATGCAAAACTTTCTTTGGTGTGTGTATATTATGTTTAGTATCTGTTGACATTCAGGAATAGCAGCACTTGTGACCACTCACATAATACTAGGCACATAAATTTGGATAAAATTCAAAATGGACAGCTGCGAGATTTTTGGAGTGCGTGTAATTATATATCAAAAGGACAGGCTTATGGTAAATGGATGTGGTGTATTCATTGCAGTAGACAAGTCAAATCCAAAAAAACAAAAATTGAAGCTGTACACAAAAATGTTTGGCCAAGACTCACTAACAAGGGTGCTCATTAACTGGTAATTGAGTCCTTCTGTCAACTACAACACACACCCCTAGATGTAAGAACTTTAGAGACAACCACAGCTACATACGTTCCGCAGTTGTAATGTCATCAGTAAAGTAGACTTTTATCATCAAAAATTTATTGAAGAAATTACAGTTTTTAAGTGGTGGGTGTCACAAGACAACCTTCAAGACAGAACTAAATGCCTCCCCTGAAAAGTTTTTACAGTATGGACTGGGAACCTCATTTATGACATAAATATATTAGATCTAATGATAACATCAGTTCTGGCCTCTTTGATGATGCCTAAATTGAAACTGCTCAAGAATCTGGTATAGGCATGTGTATTCAAATACAGAGATATGTAAACAGGCAGAATTCGGTGCTGTGGTCAGTAACACCTATATAAGACAACAAGCATATGGCGCAGTTGTTAGATCAGATACTACTGCTACAGTGGCAGGTTCTCAAGATTCAAGGGAGTTTGAACATGGCGTTGTAGTCAGCACACAACATCTCCAAGGTAGTGGTGAAGTGGGGATTTTGCCGTACAGCTGTTTCACGAGTGTACCTTGACATTCCTGTCACCAGAAAAAGATCCTGGATGGATGGGACCAACGGCAACTGAAGGGAATCTTCAACATGACAGAACTGTAACACTTCCATAAATTGGTGCAGATTTCAATGTTGGCCCATCAACATGTGTCGGCGTGTGAACCATTCAATGAAACATCATCAGTATGGGCTTTCCCTGGTGTGAAAGTGGCTCTTGCTGACCCAAAAAAGCATACAATATATCCCCCTATTCCGTTTAATGTACTGTAATGCACAGGGGCCAGACAACACACTGGGTGGGACTGTGGGTCATTGAGTTCAGGACGTAGATTGACATGGGTGAGCATTGACTTGGTGTGCAACAGCCTGAAGGATACCTGAAGGTGATAATGAAACATCATTAACAAAGTAAACCTTTATTGCCCACAGATATGTAGCTGCCTTGATTGTCAGGACACCTGCAGCAGCAGGGCAAGGGTGGCATCCACCATGCCAGGAATGCATAAACACCATCACATGGTGTCCAGTGTCGAATCATGGTGGTGACAGAAGTGACTTTGTCAGTGCCCAGTGATATCACTTAGATATTTTTCTCTTCAATTACATACATCAATAATCTAAGTTTTTGGGGAAACAAAGTATTATGTCTTTTTCTCAAATCTCTATTAGTGCAGTTACACTGGTTACTACCACATTAATAAGGAAACTTCATCAATTTCCATTGCCCTGACATTCACTGATAGTTTTCTTTAACGCTACTGCATATTCACCATGTGTTTTAGATAGTTAGATAAAAATAAATTTTTTCTATTTATTGTGAAACAGATCCTGAATAAAAGTCAGCAAAAACAGATAACTGGAAAAATGTGGCTACACTTCAAGAAGAGGAGGAAAATAGTTACTTGCACATTATGTTCATTTCTACTAATAACTATAATGTGAAACTAATTATATTTCCTCCTTTATTATACTGGCCTAGGACGTTTAATTATTATTCCTATCCAATGATTTATTTGCTGAATATAGCCATGTCATCACATGCCTATGAACCACTCTTCTCCCACATCCTCATCACAAATGTTGAAATATAAAAATTATTGTATGATATTTAACTTTTTATAACTTTAATTAATATGTTAAAATTATATTATGGTGCTCTAATGAGTATAACTGTAAAGGCTGTATAAGTGACTGTTCTGTTTGCTTGTGTTCGAAGAGATAAATAGAGAACTGCACTATGCCTATAAACCTTGCCGTTCAAAGGCATCAATATGATAGTTTGTACAGGAGTGGGGGGGGGGGGGGGGGAGAGGGCGGGAGGGGGAGAGGGGGGGGGAGGCCTACACCTGGAGATATGGAGTATTTTAATATAAGTAAGACAAATGGAGACTTGTAAGTAGCCATAAAGAAGTTCCAGTTTTGACCCAGTTGAAAACCTACATAATAGCGACTTGTAAATCAATTTCTTGAAAGAAAAAAAAGTGACTAGACTGTATTTTTTCCTTTGCCTGAGAGCTTTGGGAGGGGGGGGGGGGTGACAGGGGATGAGGGGTGGGGGGGGGTGGATGGCGTCCTTGTTGCCTTCTGCCTGCCTACACTTCTGTTGATTCTCATTGTGTCCTCTCAGAGGTGAATCCAAAAGGGCTGTACTTGCTTCTTCTTAATCTCAAAGTGAAAAAGAAAAAAAAAATGATTATTTGCAACATAGTTTCCAGAGTTACAATTTAGATCATTTTTTCTGCTATTTTAGGTAGTATTATGAGAAAAAGCCTTCATTAACTTTTAAAGAATTTGGAGACGGCACAGTGATAGAAAATTTTTTTGAGATCTGTCCCCACCTCCCTCCACCCCCCAGACCAAAATTCTGCGTTCGACTCTGATAACCCCCCTCTTAATTATCTATATAGAATCTGATGACGACCACTGATTAATTGAAACAAGTACCTGCATTTTTAAATGTTTTGTTGTTGTTGTGACAGGAAAACTAAAGAACATAGATGGTTTTTTCACTACTTTTTTAATATAAAAACTGGCCCCTACATGCTCAAGGATAAAGTGCTGAAAGTTTCATGCAGCACTGGTGTGGTAAAGATGTTCCCTGAAAAAAAAAAAAAAAAAAAAAAAAAAAAAAGAGAAGACGAGTAGTTTGCTCATCAGAAAGCACATAACGCAGTTTGTAATACAAAAAAAATTACTTGTGACCCATGTTATAAAAAATCAAAACAAATATCTTTGTCGAAAATAGAATGTACCATCTTTTAGGGATTTTCAACTGTTATAAACCGTTGAGTAATCCCGTTAACTGTACAGAAGACATATTTTATTGGTATATAAAGCATGACTATAAGTAGAGAAACGACACCATACTTTTTTTGCCTGATGTCAGTATGAAGTAAATCTCGCGTATTTAGCTATTTCATACGTTATAAGAACTGACGTATTTTTTTGCTAGCGTCTTCCAAGTATATATGGAGCATTTTAGGTATTACAATTGGCGAGGTTCAGTCTTCGTTTTTCGCAAACGATTTTTAATTCATGCACAGACTGACGTGCAGGCTTAACCTGAGTCGCGCTAAGGGGGTTTCACATTTAACCGAATGCTAGACAAGCACTTGTGATCAAGCGTTTTGCACAAGCACCCTTGATGGTGTGTAGGTTAAATCTGCGCAATCATCAGGACTGTACAAGCTGCTTGACGCTTGATCGAATTTCTGTTATGTAACGTTGCGCAATCATACAAACTGTGTATGCTTGCATGTATTTACTAACACAAGGGACACATGTACAAGCGCAAATCAGTTGTGAGACAGTTTTCGGTCATGTCGAGCAATCTGAAACACACTAACCGCGAATTGCTGGAAGATTCTATTCATTCGTATGGAAGTATTTCTTCCTGTGGAATATCAAATCTACGATATATTACGATAATGGAAAAACCGGACAAGTGCGAGTAGGACTCGCGTTGTGAGGCTTCTGTGCAAACTTAATTATGTATAAAGATAGTTTATCTACAGGTTTTGATAAAAGAGTTTGCGAGTATCAAAATAAGTGACATAAATCGCCTTATGTTTTGAATGCATTAACTTAGAAGCTAAAATGTTTCAGTCACGAAGTGATAGTAGACCTTAGTATTTGACATAAATTTCAACTTGATACCTCTACCCGTTTCTGCGGAAAAGGGGTCTTTAACACAAGGACAGACAGACGAACAATAAAGTGATCTGTTTTTATTGATTGAGGTACGGAACCCTAAAAAGGGACGCTGCGTATATTCTCCTTCTTGTTAAATATAAAGCAATTTATCCTGCAGCAAAGAAAGATGTAGTAATACAAAAGATAAATTCACAGAGATGAAATTACCATAGCGAAAACGAAAAAACTGATTTTAGTGTATCACTCCTCAATGTAAAAGCATCGTCTCGTATGAATATATATAGTAGCTTTCGTGAACTTTTACCGACCTTTGGTCTCTTTCAGATGTGGAATGACTTAAGAAAGTGTCTTAAAAATTACTGTTTCTGAAGACCAGCTGCATTCATCCATTTGTGCCGAAATCAAACACCTATAATTTGCATCTGCATTAAGTACAACGATACTTTATGTTTGTAATTTTAAAAAATGAGCCACCTGCAGCTAAACAAAATATCTCTGCATGTTTCCCACCAATGCAGCCAGCACAGTACGGAAAATTGAAGCTCTTTGCAAAATCGTTGGCGTAGTCACGTTTGGGAGCGGCTGTCAGGGGCGCGACGTTGGGCGTGGCCGCCCACCCTCAGAGGTCAAACAGGACGGCCTTTCTAGAACATTCGGCACGTGTCGGGTCAAAGCGTGGGCGTACGGTGGGCGGCGGCGGGGGTGCGCGCCCGGGCAGGGCAAGGCGGGGGTGACCCAGACGCCCCAGCGGCGCAGGCTCGATCGACTGGGAGCGAGGCGATAAATAGCCGAGCGCAGCCGCCGCACCCCAGTCATCGCAAACCTCCTTCCTCAGTTCGTACCCTCCAGCTGTTCCCGCGACAGCAGTCATTGCAAGCCTTCTTCCTCACATCGTACTTTCCTGCTGTTCCCGCCGACAGCAGTCACCGCAAACCTCCTTCCTCGCACCGTATCCTCTTGCTGTTCCCGCCGACAGCAGGCATCGCTAACCTCCTACGTCACACTGTATCCTCCTGCTGTTCCCGCCGACAGCAGGCATTGCAAACCACTCCTCACATCGTACGCTGAGCTGTTCCCGCCGACAGCTCTCGCACGGCACTCACCAAATTCCTTCTCCCAAGTATCACAGAAAGCCACCACACACACCCATGTAGCGTAAGCCCTTGCCAGATTATTCGCACACCACCACCATCACAGCTGTTTGTGCAGGCGAGCTGACAATGTCGGCTAAGCTTTGACCGCGATGACTCCTCGGACCAGACAACGCCTCGTGTAAGTAGCTCACTTCTGTATGTCAAGCAGTATTTCACACTGCGTGAAATAATGAGTAACGAGATACTGGCTTTCTGTCTAAATATCTGCGCTGATATTTCGAGACATTTCACTGAGTTTTACACTCGTTAATCTCTTACGATATTAGAAGATTATAAAATTTATTGAAATGTGAAATATCAGCGTTCTAACAAGATTAGAAACCCGAAAACTCTTTTTAAGTGAATTATGAGTCCAAAGTCGCCTGAAGTCACTACAGAAGATTTACCAGACTTACTGTACAACATGTTTTTTTTCTTAGATGATTGTGGCCGAGCTTTTTTGAGAGAAATATGTTTTAATCCGCATTGCTTGGAAAATAGTGAGAATTTTAATAAACGAAGTCAATTTCAGAATATCAACAGGGAGGATGGAAGTAAACTATGTAGGTGTAGTTGAATAGAGCTCTCAAAACTAATTGTGTTTTCTGGAATGGTGATATTTTTGGTAAGTTTCGCCGATTTGATAACGTAATTATAAAATATTCCCTTACTGTCGAACTGAGTAACTCTTAGGGAAATAAACTAAAACCTTGGAAAGGTACATATGTGTTTAAAATACTTTTTTTGGCGCTTTACTGATAAGCTTGTCCCCTACATTTAATTTTTTGGACATATGTTTGTTTGCCATTTTACTGGAAAAAAACAAATTAAAAGTAATCTCGAGCCTCGGAAATCTTACAGATAAAATACAGTTACCTTTGAGAGTTCTGTTTAGCGATAATATGTATAATCTTGAAATTTCAAATGTTAAACGTTACATCGATTTTTCCAGTTTCTAGCCCATACCAGCAATGTTAGGTTCAACATTCTGTTCCTGCTTAAATGTTGACTTAAAATGCATTACACACAAAAAAGAGACAAAATCTTGGACGGCTGTCTTCGAAAGAAAGCTCTATTACGGTAGGTTTGGACACCTTTAAGAAGAGCAGGATTTATGTTTCTGCACATCTCACGGTAAGATTAACTTATTTCTTGATATCTGGTGTCTTTTCATGCCACCATTAATGCTCATTTGTACTGCCGTATTGTCTACTGTTGCTGCATACATTATTAATAACTGTTACTTATAAAATGTTTACTGTATTACAAGACTTTTTTTTAATCGGTATAAGATGATGACTCAAGTGCATCAACTAATTCGTCTGTTTTATCTTAGCAGAATAATTTGATGTGGTCTGCCAAGGTGTGACAGAAGCTAACAATATAATCACGTTAATCAGCATAGTATAATTGTATGTCTTACACAGATTTGCACTTTTACGATTTCCTCTTGTCTATGATTCCGTCTCTGCAGTCTTTTAAAGAAGGTAAATATTTGAAGGTCACTACAAAAGTGAATGAGGCAGTGTACGTATGCTGCACTACTGAAAATAGTCCTTGAACTGCAAATATCTGTTACGCAAGGTTAAAAAAAAGTAGGTTATTTAAGACTTCCTTTCATGACATCTTGTTAATTGCCAGTGGGCTGAAAAATCATGGATGGTGTTTATTTTGTATATATGTATTCTACAAAGTTATCTTCCATAACTCAGAAAAAACAGGTAAGACACTAACACTGACAGCTGTGAGGTGTGATGAGCTACTGTTATTGATCGGTGTGTTATTTTGACCCTTAAGAAGTTACGTAGGAGGGAGCGATTTTAAGGGCATGCATACATATCACTGCTAATATCTGTGACCTATAAGTTAATAAATCTCAAAACACAGTAATGGCTACATTAGCCTTTCCCCTGAGATACACGTGAGCACATTCACTACCACCTGCCTCCCTTCGTCCTCTCTCTCCCCCCCCCCCCCAATCCCGTTCCGCCGCAGACCCTTCCACCCCCCCTCCCCTCCCTCCGCCTTCCGCCACACACACACACACACACACACACACATCAAGTAGTGCGAGGGGAAGAAAAAAGCAGTGAACAGATTACATGACATTAGCTACTGAGCTAAATAGCTTTTAAACTTCGATTCTGACAGTACCTCCCACTCCCACTGGAAACTAGAAAAACGTTGTTGGTGTGCAGCATAACAAAACTGCAAATGTCATTTTACACTGTTACTGATCCACACTGTGTTCGGAAAAAAAAACTTTTCAAAATATTCAGTTTCGAGAATATCTTCTTGCTTGCTTAACTGTGATGAGTAAGTTGCATTTTTTGTGTGTTGCAGATCTAACGGACATAAGAGCTATAGCTGACACATCTCCAGCTTCTTACATCGTGCCCTGCTCGAAGCCCTCATAATGGACATTAATGCCTCAACCGCCAACATCCGCCACGGTAACTGATTTATATGTATAAATGAAGTGGAAATAATTCTTGTCTAGATATTTCCGCAAGATTATGGGCTAATATGGAATTTTACAGCTGCAGCCATGGACGATGTAAGCGGGGATCTGAGTGGCAGCCTGCCTTTGATATAGTACTATGTAGTATGTACAAGGTATGCCCCTCCGCCTACTGAAAATATCGATGGCAGGCAATGCAAACCTCGTGACTCCATTTTGCTTAATTTTACAGGGGAAGCAAAACCGGTATCTTAAAAAATACATTAAGTGATAGAGACAAAAGTTCTCACAGATGTAACTGTGATGTAGAAACCCAGTTACTGACATATTAGAGAAAATCCATGTACTTTCAAAAATATTGTTGATGGTGGAATTACTGGTTACTGGAATTACAATGTTTTCACAGACAGATGGAGTTGCGAGGTTTCAACTGCCTACCATCGATATATTTCTTGCATAGCGTTTGAGGTTGCGGAACCAATATCTGACTCTGCAGAAAATCTCGTCTCACCTTCCCAAGTCTGGAGGGATCATAAGAAGGTAAAAGTAGTCCTGCTGTTCACTGTGCAGCACACGTACGCAAAAAATATGAACAGTTCAAATCACACCACAGAAATTAATAAAGAGTCCGTTGATGGAAAGAAGAAAACCATATTCGACATGGGAGAGTTAAACAGTGAATACATGTCATTTTTCATCAAATACATCAAAATTAAATCTACAAATGATGGCCTTGCTTTGCTATCAAGCTCTGCACTGAAATAGTTCACCTCATCTAATTTTCAAGAGTATCAGTCATCGAACTAGGTAATAAATTCTATTAAAATTCAGAGAATTTCCGAAGTCAGTCTCTCTTATTATGCGGGCTGGGACAAGTGGGGGGGGGGGGGGGGAGAAGTGGTGTGTTGCCAATAAAGCGTTGTGTTCCGTGAGCAGTTGGGGGGGGGGGGGCGGAAGGCACCAATAAAGTATCGTGGCTCGGGCGTCAGTTACGTTAGCTACACCACTGCTCTCGCCACCCAAGTCGTTAGTAGCAAAGAAGCTAGTGACTGGTTCAGGGTTCTGACTCCCTCCTGCAAGCTAGAATGGAGCGGTTCAATGGTTGCGAAGTGACTCCACCTCGCGACCTCGGCAGTTGAGCTGTGGTCGACTTAGAACATAATTAATTACTTAAATTTAGTAACATTAGCTATTAAACGTAGCAATACCAACGTATTTTCCGTAATGCCCATTACCAAGGAAGCTGGAGGGGCTTAGTTCACGCCCACCAAAAAAATGTTGAAAAAAGAATTCGTTATTGGCTGTTGACTTGTACCAACATCACACTTTTTAAAGACGTACTGATGTGTAAGGGGAGACCAGAAACTAAAAATATCTTTTAGAACGCTCTTAGTAACATCAACACACTTTCAGTAACGTGTACTACCAACAGGGAGGTACTTTATGCCCACTGTAAAAAATTTCAAAAATGCAAATTTTTCGTATTTTGTTGTTGATTTTTACTCGCAACATACTATTTAATGAGATACTGATGTGTAACTGAGAGCCTAAGGCTGAAAATATTGAATGTGACATCCACTGGGGAAATGATATTTATTCCTTGGACATAAATTTTTGAGTTCGCTTTAAATGACGAATTTAAAAGAAAATATGGAGTCTAGTAAAAGAGTTAATTAAAAACCATAAATATATTTTTTCAAAATCTTAAAATATAAAGTAACTGACGAAATTACAATATTTTCAAACGGTGAGCATAAAGTACCAGCCGGCCAGAGTGGCCGAGCGGTTCTAGGCGCTACAGTCTGGAACCGCGCGACCGCTACGGTCGCAGGTTCGAATCCTGCCTCGGACGTGGATGTGTGTGATGTCCTTAGGTTAGTTAGGTTTAAGTAGTTCTAAGTTCTAGGGGACTGATGACCTCAGAAGTTAAGTCCCATACCATAGTGTTCAGAGCCATAAAGTACCATTCCCTCCCTCCCCCCCTCCCCCCCCCCCCCCCTCCACACACACAACCCGTTGGTGTTGCGAGGGTTAACATCTGCATGTCAAAAGATGTGTAAACACTAAAAAAATATAAACTGTGGTCAACGGAAAAATAATTCAAACAGTAAACTCATATCTTAACATTAAAGTTTTTGACAAAGAATGCATGTATGTGATGAGACTTTTTACCTTCTTTTCAGCGCTTCTTTGATATTTATTGTCAGTCCATATAAAATCAACGAATGGTGTGGATCTTCACATTTTATATTTCGATAATTTTTTGTACACTGATAGCAGTAGTTCTCTGCAAGAAAAATCGCAAATTAAGTTTTTTTGCCCCTTTCATTTCTGAGTCATTAATTTGAAAATTTCTAAAATTGTGTGATTTTGTCAGGTTTTGAAACCTTAAAACGGTCATATTTCAGAAACTATTTGACTTCCAAACTTAAAATTTGTGCCATTTTATCCAGCATCTTATAAGATTTTTAATGTGTGCTACTTGACTATTTTCATATAAAAGCTGAAAATTTGAAAATCAATATTTTTGTTTGTTTTGAAAATAAAAGTCATGCCAGTCATACACATGTGCCAAATTTCATGATGGTATTCCAATGGGAGCATACAAACTATTAAGTAAGCATCCAGTGTCTAGTCTTCGGACTTACTCATAAGATGTGAGGAAAACTTGTTTGGCAAGGAAATGTGTGTATGTGATTTGCCTTTTCACGGCCTTTTCAGAGGCTCTTTGATATTAATTAACTACCAGTTACTGAATTTGAAATCTAGTCGCATTAATTTTATAAATTGCCAAAAGAAAAAGCATCGTTCCCACTAATAATTATCAATGATATGTTACATTAGCACGTGCTGATAACCTGCTTCGTATAAAACTGTTTCTCAGTAGACTCTAGTTAAGTTACAGATTTGTGCGATGGTAATTAACATTCTCACGGCCAAACCTCATCACTGATTTATGAAGGGTGTATCAAGTAGGCCATGGGCGAAATTTGAGTCTAATTAAATGGGGACTAAATTGAAAAGTTTAAATTTCAAATTCATTTGTAGTAACTAGGACAATTTTCCTATTGAAGTCAAGTGCTTGATGAGACCTATTATTTGATGTGTCATGTGGCAGGATGCCATCATGCATTTTTAAGTAATTACTGATAATAATAATTTAGGGTAAAGTGCAACATGAAATCGCAGTAGTTTCTGTAGCTTTAATCATACAAACATTGGTTTATTGTGCTGGAATCGTGTCGGCGAGGTGCTGCGTTAATAGGCCTATATACGTTCACTCGGTATCTTACAAGTTTCAGACTTACGACTATACCACATAGTTATAATTTAGTCTCCGTTTAGAAGAGACGCATGTTTTTGCCATGACGGCTGGATTTCACATCGCTGGGGAAACCAGTATCTTTTATAAATCAATGTTCGCCAACTGGGCTCATGTCGTATACTGGTAGCCCCACTTGCCTCGTGACGTAGTGCAGCATCCGTTTGAGGCCCCAGCAATGGATAGCCGCGTTACGCCCACGATCTGCTGCGCCGAGCTGACACGCGTGCTCACATACGTCCGGCTGTCTCTGACACGTCGCATATGGTTTAAGAAAATTTTTATTCAGGCCCAGTAACCTATCAATTATGCCTATGTTATGATCTGAAGTGCCTACCCGAAAATTTCAGGAGGTAAAATATGCTGCAGGCATTCCACAACTACCAATTAAGAGTGGCGTAGAATTGCAACTGGTTGCTTACGTTTTTAGTATCTGCAAATTTTACTTCGCATTCAGTTTATTACACTGTTGAGTTGTACCTTGAGTTCCAATCGTAGTCTTTTTAAAAAGATAGTGAGAAGTTAGTTGTTGACCTCTAGGTCACTTGTCTCTGATACATAACGACTTGTTATAACATTGCCACATTACATTACGAGTAGAGATCCAGCTGTTTGTACACAGCGTTTATATAAGCCATTCTCTTACCTGCTTCTGTGAATAGCATCTGAGTTTTTATCTATGTTGCGTAGTGTTTTGAGCTTTTCATAAGTGGTTGTGTGTTTTTCGATCATTAGTCGACTTTTAGAGTCGTGAGAACAAGAAGTAGCGCGACAGCAAAAGCTAGATTGCGTGTAACAACTGCTTACATTAGTGTTATATTCCTTGTTGTATAGACAAATGTTGGGTGAAGATGGACAGGGATTGCGTATGATACGTACGGATGCAACAATCAGCCAGTGTCCGGAAGCATTCGGAAGCTGCGCTGGTCACGGTCGACAGGCTTCAGGAAGCTGCAATGGGTGCAATGGCACTGAGGCACCCGGCACGAAACCATCGGCTGGGATACCTGATACCGAAACGCCTTTCGAAACGCTCGACCTGGCCGTCCACATTCGCCTGAGTGTGAATGGCGAAGAGTGGCGAGGTCGCGAATCGTTCGGAACGCATCGTCTGTTGGGAATGGAACCGATCTTCTTGAAAGGTCTGAACAAACACAGCGGGTGGCTTTCCTGGTCAGTGGGAGCTCCTCTCTGTTTTCTTGTTAGGGGTTCTCCTCCGAGATGCTGGTAGCTACTGAGTACGCTGGATGCATCCGACTCCAAATCGTGGCTCATGATGGCATGAATAACTCCTGCTGCCTGGATTCAGAGGCCGTGCTCAGTCCCTACAGGAAGCTGATTGCGCAGGGTCGAAGCTGAAGTAGCGTTTTGCAGTGTCGCTCCCAGAACCGATAGCAGTCGTTTGGATTGGAGCCGAATAGAAAGCTTAAACCAGAGGCTCAGACGATTCCGTGACCATCTTTGACGCAGACCCTCGACCTCCCTTATAAGGCGGAAAACTGTAGGACGCTTCTTAATATACCAGCGTGCAGAATTCACAGGCAGGCGCTATTAAGATGGCAGTGTCTCATCATCTATTGTCTGCAAGCCACTATACGGTGTGTGGTGGAGGATACTTCTGGTACCACTATCTGCCGCTGTAAACAGTAACGTTCCTATCATACTTCCTCGGGGTTCTCCTGAAATTACTTTTACGTCTGTTGATTCTGTCCCGTTAAGAACGATATATTGAGTTCTATCTAAGCTAATGTAGTTGTATTTGTATTCCGCGACCCCCTATCTTAATATCTGCCTTTATGGCGTTTGTGCTATGATTACAATTTCTCGCAGTAACAGTTTCGGAAGCCCGAATTCGGACCTTCTCTCTTCTGTTTCGGTGCCAGTATGGTCACTGAGTGACTGAACGGATGATTTTGATCCTCTTACTGAGTTTATGTAAGCCAAAACTTCTTAGGGTTTTAACTCAGATCCGTTAACCAATTTAACTTTCAACTTCATTAACGTTTCGCTCTTTTTCACTTTGCTCACCTTTTACTTGTCGGCTACGTTTGGACTTCGCTTGAATCTATAATGAAGCTACCTAGCTCAATTTTGCCTCGGCAGAAACTTTCTAACACTGTTATTGAACCACAGTGGGTCTTTCCCATCTCCTAAAATCTTGCTCGGAACATAGTTCTGTAATGCGTACTGGACGATGCTTCTGACTTTTATCCATTTGCGCTTTATATCTACGTCCTTAGATCTGAATATTTGATGCTGACTATTCAGGTACTCTGTAGTTTGTTTCCTGACACTCTTGCTGAGCAAAAAGACGCTGAAGGGAGAAAATCGCAACACCAAGAAGGAGTTGTGCGACATATACAGAAGTTGGTAGGGCTGTTTCTACACCTGAAAGATAATTTCCATTCAGATTTTGCTCCAATCGCATAAGAGTAGTGATAATAGCGCCACTTTGAGGATGCAAATTAGGTTTGCTATAAGTACACGCCGTAAAGGTCGTGAGCGTTAGTTACCTTTCAGACTGGGTGCTGTGCGTTGACGTTTCTCAAGAATTCCTTCAAGGCGACGAACACGCCATTGTCAACACCTCACTGAGGTCGTGTAATAGAGATACAAGAAGCTGAATATTCCTTCTGCGATACTGCACAAAGACGTGGCAGGAATGTAGCCACTGTACGTGATTGCTGATAGCGGTGTTCACGAGAATGTACGGTCGCAAGGAGACCGGGCTGCTGACAGCTACGTAGCGCTACCGAGAGGGAAGACCGTCGTGTTCGGCGTATAACTTTAGCTCACTGTACTGCATCCTCAGTAGCAGTTGTCACCATAGTGACATAACGAACTGTTACAAATCGGTTATTTCAAGGACAGCCCCGAGGCAGATACCCTGTAGCGTGCATTCCACTGATCCCAAACCACTGCCATTTGCGACTTCAGCGATGTGTTTCTCGATGAAAGCTGGTTCTGCCTCGGTGCCAGTAAAGGCTGCGTCTTGGTTAGAAGGAAGCCATTTGAGGGCCTGCAACAAACCTATCTGTGTGATAGACGTACTGAACCTGCGCCTGAAGTTTGGTCTGGGGTGCGATTTCATATGACAGCAGGAGCACTCTCGTGGTTATCCCACGCACCGTGACTGCAAATTTGTAAGTCAGTCTGTTGATGTGGCCTATTGTGTTGCCATTCATGAACATCAGTCCGGGGGGTGTTTTCCAACAGGATAATACGCACCCACATACCGCTGTTGTAACCCAACATGCTCTACAGAGCGTCGACATGTTGCCTTGGCCTGCTCGATCACCAGACCTGTCTCCAATCTAGTACGTATGGGACATCATCAGACGCCTACTTCAGCGTCATCCACAAACAGCATTAACCGTCCCTGTGTTGACCGACTAGTGCAACAGTCATGGAACTCCATCCCACTAACTGACATCCGGCACCTTTACAACACAATGCATGCAACATTCTGGCAGTTACACCGGTTATTAATATACCAGCATTTTGCATTCTCAATGGCTTATCTCGCGCTTACGTTAACCTGTGAGCTTGCAATGTTAATCTCTTAAATATGTCACGTGGGAAAATGTATTCCCGAAATATGTACTCTACATTAATTATTTTTCGGTGTTCCGATTTTTTTTGCGTTAGTGTATTTTCCTACCCTTCTTAACATTCTTTTAATCATTGATGCTATCACAGTCTTATGATCACTGAATCCCTCGTCGACGTTCACCACTTCGAAAGCTCGGATCTATTAGTTACTAGGTGGTCTGAGACATTGACCAGACGCATTGGTTCTTTAACTACATGCTCTAAATGATTATCGTACAATACATTTAGATTAATGTCACAAGAATTCCAGTCTCTGACACCAGTTACGATCGTATGATTCCCCAATTCTACTTCTCAGGCGGCCCATAACAGCATCCGATTACCATGTTTGATCCATATGTGGTACTTGAATCACCCAAATTATTTCAAACTCGGAAGCCGTCATAATCTCACTAGATATTATATCATTTTCTAATGTAAGAAATATATCGTCACTAATGTGACAAACCTATCCTTCCGGTAAATATTTCAATCTGTATTTAGGATTTCGTTGCTATCCATTTCTGGTTTAAACCAACTTGCTGTTTCCAATACCGTCTGGGCACTATTACATTTAATAGCGATACTAATTCTGGAACCTCAACAGGGATGCTCCTGCAGTTTACCAATTGCATATAAACTTTTTAAATTTCCGATGTGCGAGTACGAACATTCATTGACAATAATGTGTCTGATCTTTCTTCAGTTTCGGCAGACAGTTCGCCACTGATCCCAAGGGGGCTTCCTCTAGCTAAAAAATTCTTATCTGCAAGCCACACGTACTCTGATACCCTAGTTGCCTCTTCCTGTGTGTTGTGGACACCAGACCAATTGAGTGGCGGTGAGGGGCTAGAATGCTCCACCCCACACATGTACAAATGACGTATCTCTGTTTCTTAGGATAGAGAAATCCGTCCAAAAGCCTGGTAAATTACGTTTTAATTTCAGAGAGGGTAGAATATCAGCCACATTATTTACAGAGAAAGAGAATTTAATACAGTATTAATTAACTACAGGAGCGTCCCCAAAACTAGTCTCTCTTATAAATAGTAATAATTCCCACATAGTACAGGAACTAAAAAGCTGGCTGAAACCAGGTGTTAATAGCAGTGAAATTCTAAATTCCAACTGCAATACACACTGATGAGCTAAAACATTATGACCGCTGTCCACTGCGAGATTGAATGACTCTTGGTGGGGTTGTAGGCATGGGATGCGTCAAGAAAAGTATATAACTGAAGCGGAGACTAATGGGGAAACATTGTGAGATGACAACAAAAATACTAGAAGTTCATAAACGGCTACCATCAACTGATTTAGTATACAATGCCTTCAAGTAAAATACTGTACACAGTGGACAAGTAGGTTGAACTTATTCAGAAGCTGATGTGCTGGGGAATCAATGTAGCGATGTCGAAGTGTGCAAATGGGGAAATCCACTGACATAAGCGACTTTGACGAAGGCTAGATTTTTATGGCGCCTCAGGTCAAGCATTTTGGAAACGGCAAAGCTAGTCTGCTGTTCATATGCTTCTGTGATGATCATATATGGAAAGTGTTTGAAGGATGGTGAAACCATGAATAGGCGGCAAAGGATTGAATGTCTACACTTCTTGACAGAATGCGGAATTATTGCGCCCCACCTTTGAAGCCAGAAAGAATACTAATAGATCCACCAATTCATTATGGTTGATATCTTCTGGTGATTTACTGGAGACTGTCTTACAACTGTGAATATCATCATCTTCTTCTTCTCAATCGTAATCTTCACATTCCTCGTTGTAATCCTCCCCTTATTCTCATTCACCTTTTGCTTTTATAAATATATCACGTTTTATGTCTTTATCTGTCTCCTTTCGGAATAGCTGTACCAATTGCGGAGAAGCAGGTCTAACGGGAAATAGAAGTGCACCTAAAAGTGTACCAAATTACTCTCAAACTGTTGTCAGCTTGCCCCAAAAGTGTGTCATCTTGCCCCAAAGTGTATCAAATTACTCCCAAATGAATCAACTTACCTCTCAAAACTGTACCAACGTAGCGGGTTGCGTACGTGCATTAGACACCTACAGCTAATGCTTAATGCCTTACACACAAAGCATAATGCCTCTAGACAACAATATTGTAATATGTTACAGACCGACTGCAATTTCCTCCCCCCCCTCCTCCCCTCCCCCCCCAGTAAGTGCCATCCATCTAGTGTTAGAATACTATTAAAGAACCAGTGACACCTGATGCTTAAAGCCTAACTTCTAATATATGAAACTGTGTGCACATACATACCTCTCGAGCAATTAAAAAAAAAAAACAAAAAAAAACTCCAGAGTCAAAAATATGCATTATTCCATTCCACCAGGAAGGTGTTATACTCAAAAACGTTCTTGATATGAAGCCCACCAATACATTCATTTCTTACAAGAGAGACTCTGCTGATGACGTAACTGGATGTCAGCCCCCTTTGCACTATACAAATGAGTGGGAGGGTGTTTCCTGGACATGACTGCATATATATGTGCTACAGTCTCCTAGTGAGGGCATACTAGATTGACTGTCCCATGCAATATGAAAGCTATTTTACTTGTATTTTCCTTTAATTTCCCATCGCTTTTAGACTGAGCCATGTCTGCTGTCATGTCATAGAGGAGGACTTATCTCAACCAGATCAAATGGTTGAAATGGCTCTGAGTACTATGGGACTTAACATCTGAGGTCATCAGTCCCGTAGAACTTAGAACTACTTAAACCTAACTAACCTAAGGACACCACACACATCCATGCCCGAGGCAGGATTCGAACCTGCGACCGTAGCGGTCGCGCGGTTCCAGACTGTAGCGCCTAGAACCGCTCGGCCACCCCGGAAGGCTCAACCAGATCCAAGTGGCCCAGTGGTGTGACAGAAGGGAAGGGAGAGGTAATAAAGTATTGTGATAAGATAGAAGGTTCTATGAAATATCTGTCAAACATAAATTATCCTAATTAAGATTAGGAGGGTGACAGCAGGGTAATAGGTATCAGTGATAAGGATGATAAATTATAGCAATGAGGAAAAGGATAGTCCTGACTGGCTAGATGCCTCAGCCAATAGGAGAAAATACCACCATTTATGCGTTACCCAATTGGCCTAGATAAATGGCGGAGAGGGGAGGGATGACACTGAAAGTAACAGGTGGGGGAGAGGGTCGTAAATCATTGAGCTCGAATTCTTTTTGCTCCAGTACAGCTGTGGCCTGAGTGCTAAATAATGCAAATAGCTGTACGTCTTCTGCACTATAAGCCCCACGACACAGATCGGTGCGACTCCACGACCTTCAGAAGGGGTCTGATGACGTCACGACCTGACTATTGCGTAGATATGTATAAACAGTTCGACTTGCTGAGCCTGTTTAGATTTGAAACTAGTATCTGAGTGTTTATAGCCTCTGATGATGTCTCCAGTGTTAGGAGACGAACCACTGGGCACAGAAATGTGTCGATGCAGCGAAAATTATCAAGGATAGCTTTTAATTTTCTAAAATTACTTTCCAGTTTTTGAGACACTTAGCTTTCGTGATACTTTTTCTCTGAAAGTTGGCTGAGAAATTTGGAAATTGATGTCTGTAAAAATATAAATGCATTTAGTAATATGTTATTTGGTGGCTGTGGGGGTGGGGCTTAGTTACAAATCCCCTACTCGTGCCACTTTTTCATAGTTATTCCACCGTCTCTAACAAAAAAAATTTGTCGTATTTCAGCCACAGGGGGGAGGCTGGAGAGGTGACGCTGAGCTACTGGGCGTGTGGCGGCGGTGGTGGCAGCGAAGTAGCAGCCGGCAGCCAGCAGTCACAGGAACCGCCGCTGCACGCCGTCCTCATTCGTTGTTTTGTCCCAGCGCTGTACATACAATCTGACACTCACAACGGCAACAACTCTAGTGTTAAATACCTCTTACCTGCCATAAGTAAGCTTATTCGCGTAGACTAAACTTGCGTTCTTGCTGTCAACACTGCTGTGTGCTTTATTGGAATTTTTATCAATGTTGTTGTTGGTGTTAATTGGTGTTTTTTCGATGTCCATGTGCATTTCGTGTAAATATTGTCTACTTAAATCAGTGTAATGAAGAAACAAATGACGGTAACGAATTTGCTCAACGAGCGGCTCTCCGACTCAGTGCGCCGTCGACGATTCCTCTACCGAAGACTCGAGGGGCGGCATTCAGCTCGTCGTGACATCCGGAGTCCCTGTTTCTGTGTGCCGGCAGAACTACACCCCTCTTCGGCCTCTCTCTTTCTCTTTTTAGTGAGCGCTAATTAGCAGTTAATGACAATGACGTTCTCCAATTTCTCATATAACAATTCCGCTAAATAGTTTAGTACCACTGATAACCTTACAGAGTCATAAATGCTACCCACACGTCCTCACTTTTCCTCTACTCTAAGCTATGGCTTTTTGTTTACTGCTTGATCTCGCCCTCTTTTTCTGCTGTCGCATTTCAGAGCTTCGCTTACGAGGTGTGCCGGCCACACCCCATTTCCGGCCAAAGCGAGACGTTGTGAACACCAACAGGATTACCTTGCTATAAAGTTCATTACATCCTTTCTGTCCATCATTTGGGCTCATATGTATCAGTATTAAAGCGTCAGATATGTTGAAACACCTTTGATAACAACACAGGCTGTGTCAGTGCTATCGTTACCAAAGTTAGTTTTTAAGATTAGTGATAAGTCTATTCTCAGGCATTTTAATGTAATATTCGGCCATGTGATTGTCATCGATTTATTTGTAGTTAGGTTATGGTGTTAGGAATAGTCCAAAAATTAAATATTTATCCTCCAAATGAGCAGCATTCACAATTAGAGGTGCCTACTCCTACGGAACTCTGTCGCGTCGTTTCACCCATCGTCACTCATGTCCTCTCCGATCCATCACCACGCTTTTTTTTTTTTTTTTTTTTTTTTTTTTCGTGGGTAGTCACGAGCGGCGCTGTTCGCCAGCTGGTGAACGTTGTGTGCGCTCTGCCTATTGTTCTGCCAGCAGTAGTCAAGTAGTCACCAGTGTCATTATCATTCAGCGAGTCAAATAAGTTATGTCCTTCTCCCTGAATTCAATCCACAGCCACACTATCTCATCATATGTACATCTCGTTCCCGATCCTTCACGAAGTCTTCCATTTCGTAATAGCTGCGGCGCGTGCTGCTCGTGACGTGAAGACTGTTCTGTGACTGTATCTCTGTAACCAACTGTACCACGCAACTGCAACATTTCATCCACCTCAGTCTTTAGACAGCCACGACAGCAGCAGTTGTTCCCAATTGTAAATA
Organism: Schistocerca cancellata; assembly: GCF_023864275.1. Taxonomy (NCBI): domain Eukaryota; kingdom Metazoa; phylum Arthropoda; class Insecta; order Orthoptera; family Acrididae; genus Schistocerca; species Schistocerca cancellata. The sequence goes on along the minus strand of NC_064629.1, from coordinate 348,377,557 downwards.
GTTTCCCGTTCCACATCCATAGTAGCTGACAATTCTGCCCTTCAGATCTCGCGTTGACCGAGTTGTCACTTATTATGGGATTTTAGAGAATTTTATTTATATGAGGCGAAATGAGTTAGTGTGTCTTATTGATGTAAAAAACGATGTTAGTGGCACTCCAGAATGTCGCTTTTGCCTGAGTTTCTTACACTGTTTGCAATCTTTTCACGCTGAATAATGAGCTCTTTCAGTTCTTACACATTTTTAGGATATTATGTAGCTGAGGTTACTTGAGCAGCTTAGTGACGAAATCCATAATTTTATCTATGCATTCCTAATGCTTGTGCAGTAAGTGTAGAGTAAAAGAAGTTTTCGGGTAAGAAATCCACCTTCAGTCATAAAACAGGCCCATAAGTATGACTGAAGGTGGCTATCTCGCACCAAAACTTCTTTTTGTAAGAACCCATGTTCGTTTTCCCCAAAAATAGGTTGACTTTGATACTGCCATAATATTTTTAATGCTCCAAACGATTGATGATGTTTAATTATAGTGTTCACTTTTCCTTTTGTCGATTCCCTTGTTTGAGTACTAAAACATAAATCCAGCCATAAGCAGCTGAATTGTACGTTCCGCTATCGCGACCTCTTCATAAACCGACTGCCAAATTATACGTTATGGCTTGTTTTCATATGTCTTCCACAACCACGAAGTTTTCAGACTTTCATGCTGATACTTAGGCGACTGTTGCTTCGTGTAATCTCTTACACTTACAGCGCCTGTGTTCATGCGTCGAGTGCTTACAGATCCAGGGCATTAAAGTACAAATCACTGGACTTCGTCTCTTGCGTTCATAGTAATCAACCGTAGTCTCAATTTCAGTTCAAAATTTCCTGTTGTTGGATCTTTGGCCGCAAGGCTTCATTTTACTTGAGTTTGGGAAGCACTGTCCGCTTCTTTCATCTACAGCAAAATTTTATTTCTTACATATCCTCTGTTCGCATTTCATTAAATGTCTGTTTATGC